>NC_091989.1:144621454-144768954 GCF_044704955.1 Pristiophorus japonicus
AATGTTAGGTACAATAATTGATGGCGGTGAGGTTTAACATGAGCAAGGACAAAGGATATTTTTTCCCAGTATAGGTACCAGCCCATATTAAAGGTTCAATGTTATTAATGCACTGTTAATTTGCAATCCAGAAATTCGGAGTTCAATAATAGCTGGCCTGGAGTACTATATTAAATAGCATTTAAAATGGAAGGTTCACTGTAATATTTGCAAATTTTAATACTGAGCTTTCGAAGACATATTTATACTTCACTCGAAGCTATCTTAAACCAGATCAGTTCAAGATACGGACAATTAGCAGTCATTGAACAGGGGCATAAATCTAAGGATGTGAATGTTACTTCATGCACCTTATATGGATGCCACTAAGTGGAACAGTCTCAGATGAGAGCTCAGGTCCCAACTCTCATGCAGAGGGCTAACTCTGTTATTCGAAACAGAAATATTAGTATAGGAACAAAACTAGCCACCTATTAGCAGGCCAGCTCTATAAAAACAGCAGGCATGCACAATTACATTCATTTGACACCGTACAGGTGGGGTCAGAAGTAATCATGTAAACATCAATCGCGCATTTGCTCACTGTGACAGCTTGTATATGGCTCAGCACCCTTGTTCTCCTGATAAAGTACATGGCCTTCTGGAGGCTTGGAGTCTTCCCAAACTTGTGGGAATGAGAAAGTAAACAACTGGATGCTCCGATTACAGTAAAGGAAGCTGTGGAATCGGTATGGGGGGATATAATCTGGGAAGGTTCCAAGCCCAGACAGCTTCCCCACCGAGTTTTATATAAAAAAAGGGCCTTGTCTTTATTGCATTCAAGCTGGTTTATCTATACAACTCTGTTTGGGAGTGTGGAGCCCTGCGGAACTCATATCAGGATGTGGTAATCTTGGCTATTAATAAAAAGGGAAAAGATCATCCGAACTGTGTTTACTATCACCTGATTTCCCCCCATAATTTGAATTTGTAGCTCCTTGGAGGACGGAAAGACTGCCTTCATTGGTTCTTCCAGATCAAAGTGAGTTTCTATTAAACTCAGCTGTTAATAAAAGGATATGTTTATACATTGTTCGGCCCTCGAATTATATAAGATTCAAAACTCCCTATATACATATAAATATATAAATATATATATAACTGAATGTGTGTGTGTCGATCAGCAAATCTGCTTCTTTGACCTGCAGGGTTTTTATTTTGGTGAGTCATTCATTAGTTTATGAAGCCGAGAAAGTAGCTGTTTAATAAACTCACCGTCGCTATATATAAAAAGGAATCCTTTGCCGCCTTTCTAGCCTTTGTGTTTATGGGAGAAACTTTAGCCACTGAAATGGGATATGATTCTAAAAATTTCCATCAGCAGAAATCTTTATACAATAGTTAATGTGTGATACTGGTCAGCAATGTGGGGAGTCCATTGCAGAACATGATTCCCAACCAGTTTCTATGGGCCCAAAATGACTAAGCATGGAGAATTTCTTGCACTATTTCACCTGAGGTAGGCACTACCTTGTTGTGCTTATTGTTTCCCGAATAATTGCTGATTAAAGGGAACCTATCTGATTCATGGCTTCACATATTATATATGCAAATTGCCCTGACCCGAGATTTGAGACGGGTATAGCTGAGGGAGGTTCTCACCTGAAGGGCACTGCTGTTTCACTGATAGGACATTCATTACAATGGGAAATGCCTTCAGTTTTACCTTAAACTTTATGGAGCAAAGGAAGATGAGCAGGAGCAGAAAGGCGCTGCCAGAGACGTCAGATGGCACCAAAGGAGGACTGTTTGCACCTGCTGCTATGTCACCCATCACATCTTTAGATCGAGGTAGTGATTGAGCAGCATTGCTCCAGAGACTAAGGATTAGCAGGAAGACAGTTACAGAGCTGTGCCACCGGCTTCAGGAGACAACCGTGAACATACATACAGGACTACCAATGGCCCTCAATTTTTAATGCCTGCTGCTCTTTTCAGGCTAGTATAATTTGCTGCCTATATGCACACCAAAGAAGTGACAGATGATATACTGAGGACAACCCCCCTTCCAAATGACCTCACAAAATCCAGTGTGGTCAGTACTGGAGGGCACCAGTAACCACAACCGCAGTGTAATCATTGGGATATGTTTCAAAGGTTTTGGGGACTAGTGTGCTTCCCCTCAGTACTGGTGGATTGTCTGGCTTCTAACCTCATCTGGCTCCTAATCTCATCTTTTTTTCCCCCCCCCCAAGTCATTTCCTGTGGAGGGAGTAAGCATGTTAGCTGGCTGCCAGGTTTGAATGACATTGGTTTGAGTTGGAATTTAGTTGGCCCTGTTTCTCCTTGTACTGTTTCATGCAAAGGCCCTTCGATTGGTTCAGTTGGTCCATCCCACATTCTGACACATCTATTAAGAATATAAGAAATAGGAGCAGGAGTAGGCCATACTGCCCCTCGAGCCAGCTCTGCCATTCAATAAGACCTTGGCTGATCTGATCTTGGCCTCAACTCTACTTTCCTGCCTCTTCCCTATAACCCTCGACTCCACTGCAGTTCAAAAATCTGTTTATCCCCACCTTGACATTCAATGACTCAGCCCACAGCTCTCTGGGTAGAGAATTCCAAAGATTCACGACCCTCTGAGAGAAGAAATTCCTCCTCATCTCCATCTTAAATGGCAACCCCTTATTCTGAAGCTATGCATGCTAGTTCTAGATTCCCCACGAGGGAAAACATCCTCTCTGCCCTACTCTGTCAAGCCCCCTCAGAATCTTATATGTTTCAATAAGATCACAGGGCTGAAATTCAGGTGTGCACCTATCATTTTTAGGGTGGTACTTACCGCTGGGAGTTCTGATGCAGTTGGAAGAGCCATGTTCAGGACTTTTCAAAGTCTCACAGGAAATACTCGTAATGGGGGCAGGCCATAGACTTAAAGCTGGCTGAAAATCGGTCAGACAGGAACTCCACTGCTGTCAATCAGCGGTGGAGTAGTGGTGACATCACAGCACGTGTGCATCACCATGCTCTCTCCCCTCCATTAAAGGGGAGAGATTCTGTTATTTTAAATCTTCGGCCACTGGGCCACCAGAGAGGGTTTCGGCTGGGCCAGCGGCCTGGCAGCCATTGGCCCATTGGCAGCCCGGCTGAACCTGGGGGCAGTATTTTGCTGGCCGATCGGGAAGTCGGACTGCAAAAACTTTTACATTACAGCCGCAGAATTGGCCCTCCCCTTTAAGGGCTGCCATGCTGCCAGGCCGGGCCGCAATCACTTCGATTTTTAAGAATGGCCGCCGCATAGGGGCATTAACAGATCTCTTTGAGTCCCTGAATTTCGGCCCTCTATTGGGGAAATGTAAATGAGCAGGAAGTTTTCTGCTCACGTGCAGAACTGGAGTTATCATAACAAAGGAACAGCAAGACTTGGAATTATCAGGAAAGAACTGGCTGGAGGATTCTATCAGCCCCAAAGAATGGGTCAAGAAGCCCTTTATCGGTGATGCCATATGGGTCAGGAAAGCAGAATCCAGAGTCCTGATTTTACCCCATCCTGCCGAGAGCAAATGGGGATGGTGGATATTAAAATGGCAGTCGGAGGGTTTATACCACATTCCCGCCCACTGCCATTTTAACTAAGGTCATTTTAGGCACAGAAGGGCCACCCGCCCCAGGCAGGTGGACGGGGGGGAGGGGGTAGGCGCTACATAATATGCTGAAGTCATGACTCAATGATGTCCTCGGCACCACAACACAATTTGTAATTGTTATGTATGTAACCTTCACGTAACTGTAACCTTCATGTAACAACACTGTATACTGTATACACCTAAGAAATGCACACCTTGACCACAGGGGGTGAACTTGTGGAAGACACTCCTCACCTGGTCATCCAGGTATATAAAGGGAGGTCCCACGCAGGGTCATCACTCATTGGTCCTGTGAATAAAGGTACAGGTCACAGAGTGACCTTGTCTCCAGTATGTGCCTCGTGTTGATTTACAGTAGAGTGTAAGGACACAGCATTTGACGACAAGAAACGGGAATCAACGACTCACGAGAATGGCCACCGGCAGCACAGAGGAACGGTACTGTGTTGGTGAGGACTGGGACGATTTTGTTGAGAGGCTCCAGCAGAGCTTTGTCACGAAGGGACTGGCAGGGAGCGGCAGCGGCTGACAAGAGAAGGGCGCATCTACTGACCAGCTGTGGACCTAAGACGTACGCGCTGATGAAAGACCTGTTCGCACCCAAGAAGCCGGCGGACAAGACCTTTGAAGAGCTCAGCAAACTGATCAGTGAGCATCTCAAACCAGCGAGCAGTATACACAAGGCCTGACACCGATTCTATACGCACCGACGTTGGAAGGGCAGAGCATACCGGACTTTGTTGCGAACCTTCGGCGCTTGGCCAGCCTCTGTAAGTTCACAGACGCCTGCAGGGGAAGATGTTATGGGATTTCTTCATTGAGGGCATTGGTCATGCCGGGATTTTTAGGAAGCTAATTGAGACCAAGAACTTGACCTTGGAAGCGGCGGTGTTGATGGCTCAAACCTTCAAGGCGGGGAGGAGGAAACCAAGTTAATATACGCGCGCAACTCTGCTCCCAACATGGCGATGGAGCAGGGAGTTAACATTGTAAATACGACTCAGAACCCCGCAGGCAGGCAAGGGCAATTCGACACCAACCAGGCAGTAACAGACTCTAGGGTGGGTCCTCAACACAGACAATGGCAGGTTGAACGGACATTTACACCATCACAAGGGACAATACATCCCGGGATGGGGCCATTGACACCCGTTAACAAGGTGCTCAAGAGTAATCAAAGAGACAATCAGAAAGGAATGCCTGGTAACAGCTCTTTTGCTCACAACAATCTCAGCTCATGCTGGAGGTGCGGGGGCAGACATGCTGCGAAAACCTGCAGGTTTCAACAATTTATCTGCAGAAATTATAACTTCAGTGGACATTTAGCCAGAATGTGCAGGAAGCCCGCAGTGAGGCTGGTTTATGAAGCGGATGAACCACAAGAGGGGTCTGCAAGGCAGGGTTATGCTTGGAACACAGCAATGGATGCTGAAGTTCAGCAGGTTCAGGTGGCAAACATCCACAGCTCATAAACAAAGGCGCCACCTATGATGATGAGAGTACTGTGAAACGGCATCCCGGTACGCATGGAGCTGGACACAGGAGCCAGCCAGTCACTTATGAGTGTCCAACAATTCGAGAAACTATGGCCACTCAGAGCTAGCAGACCCAAACTAGAATGTATTGACACGCAATTATGGACGTACACCAAAGAGATCATCGCAGTGCTAGGCAGTGCAATGTTGGTGGTCACACATAACGGATCAGAGAACTGGCTGCCACTCTGGATTGTCCCGGGAAATGCTCCCGCGCTTTTGGGGAGGAGCTGGCTAGCCGAGATGAACTGGAAATGGGGAGATGTGCACACCATTTCATCTGTGGAGAGAAGTTCATGCTCACAGGTCCTACAAAAGTTTAAGTCACTATTTCACCTGGTGTCGGGACTTTCAAAGGTACCAAAGTAGTGGTACGCATCACCCCGGACTCCACACCAGTGCACCATAAAGCCAGAGCTGCGCCATATATGATGCGGGAGAAAATTGAGAGTGAGTTGGACAGGTTGCTAAGAGAGGGCATAATTTCGCCCGTTGAATTCAGCACTGGGCAAGCCCCATCGTCCCTGTCCTAAAAATGGATGGCTCAATCAGGATCTGTGGTGACTACAAGGCCACCATCAACCGAATGTCACTACAAGACCAATACCCGCTTCCGAGAGCGGAGGATCTTTTTGCCACGTTGGCAGGCGGCAAGCTGTTCACCAAGTTGGATCTCACTTCGGCTTACATGACCCAAGAATTGGCCAAAGAATCCAAGCTACTGACCACCATCACCACGCACAAGGGGCTGTTTGTTTACAACAGGTGTCCGTTTGGCATTCGTTCAGCAGCCGCTATCTTTCAAAGGAACATGGAAAGCCTGCTCAAATCCATCCCCGGAACAATCGTATTTCAGGACGACATCATTATTACGGGTCGAGACACCGAGGAACGTCTCCACAACCTGGAGGAGGTGCTACGCCAACTGGACCGGGTAGGCCTGCGACTAAAGAAGTCCAAGTGTGTGTTTGTGGCCCCAGAGGTTGAGTTTTTGGGCAGGAGGGTTGCCGCAGACGGGATCCGGCCTACCGAATCCAAAACGGAGGCGATCCGTCGTGCACCCAGGCCCGGCAACACATCGGAGTTGCGTTCATTTCTGGGACTATTGAACTATTTCGGGAACTTTCTGCCAAACTTAAGCACATTGTTGGAGCCGCTACATGTGCTCCTGCGTAAGGGTTGTGAATGGTTTTGGAGCGACTGTCAGGAACGGGCTTTCAATTGGGCGCAGAATCTGCTTTGTTCTAATAAGCTGTTGACTCTGTACAACCCCTGTAAAAAATTGGTTTGGACATGCGATGCATCATCCTATGGGATTGGGTGTGTGTTGCAGCAGAGTAATGATGAGGGCCAACTCCAACCTGTGGCTTATGCTTCCAGGTCGCTCTTGCAAGCAGAAAGAGGATATGGGATGGTTGAAAAGGAAGCACTCGCATGTGGTCTACAGGGTGAAAAAGATGCACCAGTACCTTTTTGGCAGAAGATTCGAGTTAGAAACGGACCACAAGTCGTTAACATCCGTGCTGTCCGACAGCAAAGCGATCAATGCCAATGCGTCAGCTCGCATAGAGCGATGGGCTCTCACGCTGACTGCGTATGACTACACCATACAACACCGGCCAGGCACCGAAAATTGCGCTGAAGTGCTCAGCAGGCTCCCACTGGCCACCACTGAGGGGGCAGCGGAGCAAAGCGTTGAGATGGTCATGGCTGTCGATGCTTTCGTCAGCGCAGGCTCCCCCATCACAGCCCGCCAGATCAAAACCTGGACAAACAGAGATCCTCCCCCTATCCTTGATTAAGAAATGTGTCCTGACTGCGGATTGTGCGCCCGCACACGGAGCATGCCCTGAAGAGGTCAGACCGTCTCACAGACGGATGGATGAAATCTCCATCTAAGCCGACGGCCTACTATGGGGCAGCTGGGTAGTCATGCCCCAGGAGGGGAGGGCAGCATTCATCATCCACAGCGAGCACCCAGGCATTGTGCTAATGAAGGCCATTGCCCGGTCACATGTATGGTGGCCGGGAATTGATGCAGACCTGGAACACTGTGTTTACAGGTGCACGATGTGTACCCAGCTGGGCAATGCCCCCAGGGAGGCCCCACTCAGCCCGTGGCCCTGGCCTGCCAACCCATGGTCACGTATTCACGTAGACTACATTCATGAGGAAAATGTTCCTCATTGTTGTTGATACGTACTCGAAATGGATCGAGTGCATCATATTGAATTCGTGCACGACATCCACCACTGTGGAGAGTCTGCGAGCGGTCTTTGCGACCCACGGCTTGCCGGACATCCTGGTTAGCGACAACGGCCCATGCTTCACGAGGTATGAATTCCGGGAGTACATGTCGGGTAATGGCATCAAACATGTCAGGACAGCACTGTTCAAGCCGGCTTCCAATGGCCAGGTGGAACATGCGGTCCAAATCATAAAACAAGTCATGCTCCGGATTCAAGGACATTCCCTTCAATGCCGCCTATCGCGCCTCCTGCTGGCTTATAGGTCCCGACCGCATTCGCTCACGGGAGTCCCGCCAGCGGAACTACTCATGAAACGCACACTTAAAACTCGGCTGTCCCTCATTCACTCAGTCCTGTCAGACATTGTTGAGGGCAAGCGCCAGTCCCAAAATGAGTGCCATGACGTAACTCAAAGGGGAGATGTATAGAAATCGATGACCTTGTCTTTGTTCTTAATCACGCTTTAGGGCCCAAGTGGCATGAGGGTTCTCTAATTGGTAAAGAGGGGAATAGGGTCATAGTGGTCAGACTTAACAATAGACAGATATGCCGCAAGCATCTGGACCAAGTAAAAAAAAGGTTCAGCATGGACACTGAGGAACCTGAGAAAGATCATGAGTTGCTGCCCACACCACTGCCAGTGAATGAGCAACAAGAACATTCAGCAGCATGCACAGTCCCTGCGGTCAGCCCGGATGAGCCGGAATCACCACAGGTGACAAAGACGCATGCCAAGGTTCAACAACCAGAGCCCCAACTGCGGCGCTCCACGAGAGAGCGTCGACCGCCTGAAAGATTCAATCTTTGACCCAAAGACATTGGGGGGGGGCGGGGGGGGGGGATATGTATTGTATGTAACCTTCATGTAACTGTAACCTTCATGTACCAACACTGTACACTGTATACACCTAAGAAATGCAGACCTTGACCACAGGAGGTGAACTTGTGGGAGACACTCCTTGATACGTCCTTACTATACAGTATAAATGCACACGAGGCCAATGCTTGAGAGAAGGTCAGTTTGTGACCTGTCCTTTATTTCTTAGCACTCAAGTGATGAAGGTGGGTGGAGCTTCCCCTTTTGTACCTGAAGGTCCAGGTTAGGAGTGTCTCCCACCTAGTGGTCATTGTTCTCACAGTGTACAACTTAGGTCAGATTATACATGGGTTACAATGCTGGTTGAATACATGACATCACCTCCCCCTCAAAGTCTTATTGGATCAAAGGTTGAGTCTCTCTGGTGGTTTACGCTCTCTTGTAGAGCGCCTGAATTGGGGCTCCGGTTGTTGGGCGCTGGCCTGAGTGTCTGCTGTTTGCGGTGCCTCAGGCCTATCCAGACTGCGCACAGTGATTGGGCTCTCCTCCCTTTGGTTCCGGTGTGCGGTCACCTGTGGTGGAGTGAACTCTACATCGTGTTCTTCCTCTGCTTTTTCTATGGGGTTGCTGAACCTCCTTTTTGTTTGATCCACGTGTTTCCGGCAGATTTGTCCATTGGTAAGTTTAACTACCAGAATCCTATTTCCCTCTTTGGCAATCACAGTGCCTGTGAGCCATTTGGGCCCTGCAGCGCAGTTGAGGACAAAAACAGGATCATTTACATCAATACATCGCGCCCTCGCATTCCTGTCATGGTAGTCATATTGTGGCCGGCGCCTGCTCTCGACAATTTTTTTCATGGTGGGGTGTATAAGGGATAGCCGGGTTTTGAGCGTCCTTTTCATTAGCAGCTCTGCGGGTGGAACCCCTGTGAGCGAGTGTAGTCGGGATCTATAGGCCAACAGGAGGCATGATAAGCGTGTTTGTAGGGAACCCCCTTGGATTCTGAACATCCCCTGTTTGATTATCTGCACTGCTCGTTCTGCCTGGCCGTTTGAGGCCGGCTTGAACGGTGCCGTTCTGACATGGTTAATTCCATTGCCTGCCATGAAGTCCTGGAATTCAGTGCTTGTGAAGCATGGGCCATTGTCGCTGACCAAGACATCCGGTAGACCATGGGCGGTGAACATTGCCCGTAGACTTTCTACCATGGCAGAGGATGTGCTTGAATTTAAAATGTCACACACAATCCATTTGGAGTAGGCGTCTACTACAACCAAAAACATTTTTCCCATGAAAGGACCTGCGTAGTCCATATGAATGCGTGACCAAGGCTTGGCGGGCCATGGCCAGGGGCTAAGGGGGGCTTCCCTGGGCGCATTGCCCAGCTGCGCACACGTGTTGCACCTGCGAACACAAAGTTCCAGATCTGCGTCTATCCATGGTGGAGTTCTCTGATGAACACCTCTCTGCCCATCTGGTGCATGACTACGTGATTTCCCGACAGTAGGCAATCGGCCTGAATCGAGAGTTCATCCTTGCGCCTGTGAAATGGTTTAAATTCCTCAGGGCATGCCCTGTACATGGCTGCCCAGTCCCCATTCAGGACACATTTCTTGACTAGAGACAATAGCGGGTCTCTATTTGTCCAGACTTTAATCTGACGGGCTGTCACGGGTGAGCCTTCGCTTCCGAAAGCTTCAACAGTCATGACCATCTCAGCAGCATGCTCGGTAGCCCCCTCAGTGGTGGCTAGTGGGAGCCTGCTGAGTGCATTGGCGCAGTTTTCAGTGCCCGGTCTGTGCCGAATTGTATAGTCAAAGGTGGCTAACGTGAGTTCCCACCTCTGTATGCGGGCAGATGCGTTTGCATTTATGGTCTTGTTGTTGGCCAAAAGGGACGTTAGGGGTTTGTGATCTGTCTCCAGCTTAAATTTCCTGCCAAACAGGTACTGGTGCATTTTCTTTACCGCATATACACATGCGAGCGCCTCTTTTTCTACGATCCCGTAACCCCTTTCTGCCTGGGACAGACTCCTGGAGGCATAAGCTACCGGCTGTAACTGACCCTTAACATTGACATGCTGCAACACACACCCGACATAAGAACATAAGAACATAAGAATTAGGAACAGGAGTAGGCCATCTAGCTCCTCGAGCCTGCTCCGCCATTCAATAAGATCATGGTTGATCTGGCCATGGACTCAGTTCCACTTACCCGCCCGCTCCCCGTAACCCTTAATTCCCTTATTGGTTAAATATCTATCTAACTGTGACTTGAATACATTCAATGAGCTAACCTCAACTGCTTCTTTGGGCAGAGAATTCCACAGATTCACAACCCTCTGGGAAAAGAAATTCCTTCTCAACTCGGTTTTAAATTGGCTCCCCCGTATTTTGAGGCTGTGCCCCCGAGTTCCAGTCTCCCCGACCAGTGGAAACAATCTCTCCGCCCCTATCTTGTCTATCCCTTTCATTATTTTAAATGTTCTATAAGATCACCCCTCATCCTTCTGAACTCCAACGAGTAAAGACCCAGTCTACTCAATCTATCATCATAAGGTAACTCCCTCATCTCCGGAATCAGCCTAGTGAATTGTCTCTGTACCCCCTCCAAAGCTAGTATATCCTTCCTTAAGTAAGGTGACCAAAACTGCACGCATTACTCCAGGTGCGGCCTCACCAATACCCTATACAGTTGCAGCAGGACTTCCCTGCTTTTGTACTCCATCCCTCTCGCAATGAAGGCCAACATTCCATTCGCCTTCCTGATTACCTGATGCACCTGCAAACTAACTTTTTGGGATTCATGCACAAGGACCCCCAGGTCCCTCTGCACCTCAGCATGTTGTAATTTCTCTCTATTCAAATAATATTCCCTTTTACTGGTTTTTTCCCCCAAGGTGGATGACCTCACACTTTCCGACATTGTATTCCATCTGCCAAACCTTAGCCCATTCGCTTAACCTATCTAAATCTTTTTGCAGCCTCTCTGTGTCCTCTACACAACCCGCTTTCCCACTAATCTTTGTGTCATCTGCAAATTTTGTTACACTACACTCTGTCCGCTCTTCCAGGTCATCTATGTATATTGTAAACAGTTGTGGTCCCAGCACCGATCCCTGTGGCACACCACTAACCACCGATTTCCAACCGAAAAAGGACCCATTTATCCCGACTCTCTGCTTTCTGTTCGCCAGCCAATTCTCTATCCATGCTAATACATTTCCTCTGACTCCGCGTACCTCTATCTTCTGCAGTAACATTTTGTGTGGCACCTTATCGAATGCCTGTTGGAAATCTAAATACACCACATCCATCGGTACACCTCTATCCACCATGCTCGTTATATCCTCAAAGAATTCCAGTAAATTAGTTAAACATGATTTCCCCTTCATGAATCCATGCTGCGTCTGCTTGATTGCACCATTCCTATCTAGATGTCCCGCTATTTCTTCCTTAATGATAGTTTCAAGCATTTTCCCCACTACAGATGTTAAACTAATCGGCCTATAGTTACCTGCCTTTTGTCTGCCCCCTGTTTTAAACAGAGGCGTTACATTAGCTGCTTTCCAATCTGCTGGTACCTCCCCAGAGTCCAGAGAATTTTGGTAGATTATAACGAATGCATCTGCTATAACTTCCGCCATCTCTTTTAATATCCTGGGATGCATTTCATCAGGACCAGGGGACTTGTCTACCTTGAGTCCCATTAGCCTGTCCAGCACTACCCACCTATTGATAGTGACTGTCTCAAGGTCCTCCCTTCCCACATTCCTGTGACCAGCAATTTTTGGCATGGTTTTTGTGTCTTCCACTGTGAAGACCGAAGCAAAATAATTGTTTAAAGTCTCAGCCATTTCCACATTTCCCATTATTAAATCCCCCTTCTCATCTTCAAAGGGACCAACATTTACTTTAGTCACTCTCTTCCGTTTTATATATCTGTAAAAGCTTTTACTATCTGTTTTTATGTTTTGCGCAAGTTTACCTTCGTAATCTATCTTTCCTTTCTTTATTGCTTTTTTAGTCATTCTTTGCTGTTGTTTAAAATTTTCCCAATCTTCTAGTTTCCCACTAACCTTGGCCACCTTATACGCATTGGTCTTTGATTTGATACTCTCCTTTATTTCCTTGGTTATCCATGGCTGGTTATCCCTTCTCTTACCACCCTTCTTTTTCACTGGAATATATTTTTGTTGCGCACTTTGAAAGAGCTCCTTAAAAGTCCTCCACTGTTCCTCAATTGTGCCACCGTTTAGTCTGTGTTTCCAGTCTACTTTAGCCAACTCTGCTCTCATCCCACTGTAGTCCCCTTTGTTTAAGCATAGTACGCTCATTTCTGACACAACTTCCTCACCCTCAATCTGTATTACAAATTCAACCATACTGTGATCACTCATTCCGAGAGGATCTTTTCCTAGGAGATCGTTTATTTTTCCTGATTCATTACACAGGACCAGATCTAAGATAGCTTGCTCCCTTGTAGGTTCTGTAACATACTGTTCTAAGAAACAATCCCGTATGCATTCTATGAAGTCCTCCTCCAGGCTACCCTGTGCGATTTGAGTTGACCAATCGATATGTAGGTTAAAATCCCCCATGACTACTGCCGTTCCTTTTTCACATGCCTCCATTATTCCCTTGATTATTGCCCGCCCCACCATGAAGTTATTATTTGGGGGCCTATAAACTACGCCCACCAGTGACTTTTTCCCCTTACTATCTCTAATCTCCACCCACAATGATTCAACATTTTGTTCATTAGAGCCAATATCGTCTCTCATAACTGCCCTGATATCATCCTTTATTAACAGAGCTACCCCACCTCCTTTCCCTTCTTGTCTATCTTTCCAAATTGTCAGATACCCCTGTATGTTTAATTCCCAGTCTTGGCCATCCTGCAACCATGTTTCTGTAATGGCCACCAAATCATACCCATTTGTAATGATTTGTGCCGTCAACTCATTTACTTTATTTCAAATGCTGCGTGCGTTTAGCTAGAATGTTTTAATCCTAGTTTTTAAACCATGATTTTTAGTTTTGACTCCTCCTGCAGCCTCTTTATATTCAGTGGCCCTTTTTGTTTTTTGCCTTGGGTTTCTCTGTCCTCCACTTTTACTCATCTCCTTTCTGTCTTTTGCTTCTGTCTCCTTTTTGTTTCCCTCTGTCTCCCTGCGTTGGTTCCCATCCCCCTGCCATATTAGTTTAACTCCTCCCCAACAGCACTAGCAAACACTCCCCCGAGGACATTGGTTCCGGTCCTGCCCAGGTGCAGACCGTCCGGTTTGTACTGGTCCCACCTCCCCCAGAACCTGTTCCAATGCCCCAGGAATTTGACACCATAGGACGATGCATCGCACGTTAACACAAGTTTCTTACTTGGGTCGTATAGTATTAACAGAGTATTGGAACATAACAAATTGCGTGCTCTATTAAAAGCCCTTTCCTGGCTGTCCTCCCAGACCCATTCGCGACCTTTGCGTAGGAGCACGTGTAGCGGCTCTAGCAGCGTGCTCAATTTGGGAAGAAAGTTACCAAAATAGTTCAGGAGCCCCAGGAACGAACGCAGCTCCGTCGTGTTACGTGGTCTTGGTGCTCTCTGGATCGCTTACGTCTTGGACGCAGTAGGGCTGATCCCATTTTCTGCTACTCTCATCCCCAGGAATTCTACCTCTGGAGCTCGGAAGACGCAATTCACCTTTTTCAGTCGCAGCCCTACCCGGTCCAGTCTGCGTAGCACCTCCTCCAGGTTGTGGAGGTGTTCTTCAGTATCGTAATCCGTGATGAGGATGTCGTCCTGAAAAACCACCGTCCTTGGAATTGACTTGAGGAGGCTTTCCATATTTCGTTGGAAGATCACTGCGGCCGAGTGAATCCCGAACGGACATCTGTTGTACTCAAACAACCCCTTGTATGTCGTGATGGTGGTCAGCTTCTTCGACTCACTCGCCAGCTCCTGGGTCATGTAAGCTGAGGTCAGGTCCAATTTTGAAAAAAGTTTGCCACCGGATAGTGTCGCAAAGAGGTCCTCCGCTCTCGGTAGTGGGCACTGGTCTTGGAGTGACACCCGATTGATGGTGGCCTTGTAATCACCACATATCCTGACCGACCCATCCGCCTTGAGCACCGGCACGATCGGGCTCGCCCAGTCACTGAATTCGACTGGCAAGATGATGCCTTCCCTCAACAGATGGTCCAATTCGCCTTCTATCTTTTCCCGCATCATGTACGGCACCGCTCTGGCCTTATGGTGTACTGGCCTGGCGTCCGGGTTTATGTGAATCACTACCTTGGCCCCATGAAAGTGCCGATGCCGGGTTGAAATAATGAGTCAAATTTGTATAGGATCTGTGAGCATGATACTCACTCCACAGAGGAAATTGCATTGACATCGCCCCATTTCCAGTTCATAACAGCAAGCCAACTCCTCCCCAGTCGTGCGGGACTGTCCCGTGGGACAATCCAGAGTGGCAACCTGTTCGCCGAATCTTTGTGGGTCACGACTACCGTGGCGCTGCCTAGCACCGGAATGATCTGCTTTGTGTATGTCCGTAGCTGTGCGTCAATCGGCGATAATTTTGGCCTCCTGGCCTTGGACACCCATGACTTTTCGAACTGTTTGATACCCATCAGGGACTGGCTGGCCCCCGTATCTAGCTCCATTGATACTGGGATGCCATTGAGGAGTACTTTCATCATTATCGGTGGCGTCCTAGTGTATGAACTGTATACATGCTCCACATGAACTCGCTGAACTTCAGCTTCCAGCAATTTCCTCCAGCGTTCATTTCTGCAATTCCTGCAGGTATTTTGCTCATCTCTGCAAACTCCGGCTGAGTGTGTGCCTCCATGCCTCCAACATGAGCTGCTGTTGGAAACAAAAGGTCCCTTGCCAGTCGATCGTCCCTGACTGCCCCTGTGACTGTCCTTGAGTGCGGCATTAACAGGTGTTGATGGACCCATTACTGGCCGCATTGTCCCTTGCAATGGCGTGAATCACCGTTCAGCTTGCCATTGTCTCTGTCGAACTCCCCCTCTGGGTTCGACTACATGTTGGGGCATGCCCGACTGCCCTTGTCTGCCTGGAGAACTGTGTGCTGCTTTAGCAACATTGAATCTCTGTCCCAATCATTCCTTAACACAGTCCCTCTCATCTGTTCTGCTGGTGGCCATGCTCACGTGGTTTAAGTCCCAGTTTCTCGTCGCCATTGATACGTCCTTACTATACAGTATAAATGCACACGAGGCCCATGCTTGAGAGAAGGTCAGTCTGTGACCTGTCCTTTATTCCTTAGCACTCAAGTGATAAAGGTGGGTGGAGCTTCCCTTTTATACCTGAAGGTCCTGGTTAGGAGTATCTCCCACCTAGTGGTCATTGTTCTCATAGTGTACAACTTAGGTCAGATTATACATGGGTTACAATGCTGGTTGAATACACTCCTCACCTGGTCATCCAGGTATATAAAGGGAGGTCCCACGCAGGGTCATCACTCCTTGGTCCTGTGAATAAAGGTACAGATCACAGAGTGACCTTGTCTCCAGTATGTGCCTCGTGTTGATTTACAGTAGAGTGTAAGGACACAACTGTAATCAAAATCGTGGGAGGCCCGCATCGCACAAAACCTGCCAGTGAAACCTGCTGGGAATCAGCAGAGTGGCCAGGAGGCCAAAATATGTATTTAAAAAAATATATTTTGAGGTTTCCTTATGAGCCAGGTGAAAGTGCGGCCCCTTAAATGTTTGCTGGAACCTTTTAAACTCCTGTCACCTATGTTCTTGCTAATGCACCCTTAGGTGGGAGTGCACACAGCATATGAAATATATGCAAATCCTAAATTTTGAGAGTAATTATCAAGCGAGTGTAGGAAGCAGAAACATTTACATCACAGTAATCAATTGTTCAAGAATCACTGGGCTTATGTGTAAGACTGCAGTCGAGGATATATTTCACAACTTCATGTTCCAGCATGGAGCTTTGCTTGCCAGGAGCACATATCAGGAATTGTACACAGAGGTCATTGGACAGAAAGCTCTCCAGGGCTAATTATGCTCCAAATTCAAATGTTGGGAGTGTGAAATCATAAAGTACACCCTTATGTGTCAACTGAATGGCTGGTAGAGTTAGCTATCTGCACCTGATTTTAACCGAATCCGGGTATTTATGGAACCCAGAGTACACTAGGGGTGGTGTGCTTAGATGTTCTAGTGTAAGACTAAGAGTACCGCAAGAGTTTGTAAAAGTTTCAGGTTGACATTACATTGTGATGGTGGTAAGGCCAATATAGAAAGTCGTCAAAATATAATCAATGACTTTGAACTTGAAGTAATTCTGGAGAAAAATCTCTGGAAAGAAACTGGTGAAATCATACAAATGGTATGACGATTGAACCAATGAGCTAGCTATATATTAAAGCTAATTTGTTGAAAGACTGGTGTAGGTGGAAGCAATGGTTTCAGTATTATGTGACAGTCATGGGGTCAGAGGTCAGTACTGAATGAGTGGAAGCACTTTGCTTCTCTTTCAATAGGGGAAGAAGCTGCAGGAAATCATCAGTTTGTTTGAAATTAGAGATCCTGAAGCTGATTGATTTTAATATTTTGATAACTATTGCAATCCTCAATGAAATATAATTTGTGTGGTTTAAATTCTATGTCAGAATGTAGCACATCCATGAAAACATAATGTCAAAAAGCTTTTGTAATCGTGTGAGTCGAGTCTCATTGGCAATAGAACCGTGTGTGAGTTATTAAGAGCAGCCGATCTTATGGCAAATAAGGCACTGGTGCTGTATATGCAGAACAACAGCAACGTCTAAGGTTCAATTACAGTCCCCAGAGAAAGGTGAGTAAGTTTATCCTTTGGAAACTAGTTCATGATCGGTTTCTGATTTTTTGAGTTTCCAAATGAATAAATGTGGTTATAACCACCATTTTAATAACTGTTCGGTACAAAATGGGAAAAAAACGACCATTTTGCAAGTTGGTATAGATCCAAACCAAGATCAGAGAGTTCCCAAGCTCATTATATCAATGAAAAGATGAGTATGGATGAGTCTGGGGACCGAAAATGACTTTGTTCAAAAAGGAACCAGGGTTGAAGGTATTAGCAGATTATTGCAGTGGTGGAGAGATTGAAGTGGCAGATAAAAGGAAATTGTGAGGAGCCATGTCTTAATAAATGGGAAATTGCCCAACTGAAAAATAAAACAACAATTAGAGCTGTTAGAGAGAAATGCAGATTTTGGATAGTACAGAATATGAGTACTAGGATTGAAAGTGTGGCTCAGTGGTAGCACTCTCACCTCCAAGTCAGAAGGTCGTGGGGTCAAGTCTTACTCCAGAGACTTGAGCACATAATCCAGATTGACACTCCAGTACGGTACTGAAGGAGTACTGCACTGTCAGAGGTGCTATCTTTTGGGTGAGATGTTAAACCTCAAGACGACGTAAAAGATTCCACAGCACTGAAGAACAGCAGGGGAGTTCTCCCCAGTGACCTGGTTGCAACACTGGCGTACTTTTTGACTCCCGCCCGACCCATAGCGTGCCCCACAGTGACTACCTGGGAAAACAGGTGGTCCAACCTATACCGACAGCAGAGCGTTAAGTAATGCTGTCCTATGGTGTGTTGGTTTTTCTTTAAATCTTTTTGCAATTTATGTTGTGGTGGCGTGGGCTATGTATTGGGATTGTTTTTGTGAGGTTTTTTTTCTCCCCAGGCATCTCTCGAAGTGCTCCCAGGCCGGCTCTTTAGCTCGGGATTTTCCCATGTTAACGTCCTAAGACTTCCCTTAGCACTGCACCTCAGACTCAGGGCCCAGCTGCCCAATTTTGATGACTGAGGCGCAAACTGTTCCCGGGCGCATACTTTACCGCCCCGCCGGCATTACTGCCCCGAAATCATCAAAGCCGAAAACCCAGCCATTGTTTCTTTTACAAGAACCATCTGCTGGAAAGAATGTGCTGGAGGACTGCATGATTGTTGTGCTGGGAAAAGATGCATGATTGAACCCAGAAATGTCATAGTGAGCCACAAAGTGGAGATGGGATGCTTCATTAAATCTGAAAGCAATGACATGTTGAACCCTGAAATGCAGGGTGTAATCTGTTGACAAAAAAGCTTATTATTGGAGTTGAAAAAAGAAAAGAAAACCATGGTACAAACACTGAGCCAACAAAAGTTGTAGTATATGGAAAAATACATGAGGTAAACTGTCAAAACTAAAGAAAAGGTAGTTATTAAACAGAGAAAGTTAACTGAGTTAGAAGTGAAGAAATAGATTGGAAAAGCTAATATTAAGACACAAATCTGATATGGAATGAAAACTTGAATGCAAGGGTTCAAGGACATCTAGTGTTACTGTATCTAATTTGGTGGAAGAATTATAATACTTTAAATTAGACACCAGACAGACAATGTGGCGACATGTGATTTCAGCAAAGAATTCAAAGGCTAAAACCCCAATTTTAACTACCTAGCGGGAGTTGTGTGGTCAGGGACCGAGCCGGATGGCAAACCATTCAGCCCTGCACAGCGCGAGGCCCGGGAGATTTTAACTCCTATGTATTATCTGCATAGGCCCTGTCAGTCTCCCGCCTGAACCCGTCAAGCACGCTAGCTGGCCGATGGGCCAAAGCAAGTCTTCGCGCTGCAGGAGGCTGCCGTCAGGGACCTGAAGGAACTGTCGCCAGCAGTCAGGTGGTTTGCAAGGGGGGCTGGGAGGGCATCATGATCTGGGAAGGGGGAATGAAGCTGTGGGTGGCGGGGTGGGGGGGCAATGGTTTTCCATGGGGCTCAGAGGAACACTTATGCTCCTCCTGCATCACAAAGGGGTCAAAATGTGTCACCCTTTTGGGCATCTTCTGACCTCAGCTTCACTCGCCACCAAACAGGCCTGGTGGGAAGGCCACAACGGCTTTCCCTACACAAGCCCTGGGTTAAAATTGCAGTTAGGACTCTATGACACCATTGGAGCCTAATCTGCATATTTAAGGAAGGATCCTGCTGCTTTTTGGCAGGTGTCCCTCATGCCTGTTCAAAAGGGCAGGTTAAAATTGCAACCAGGGTGAAGTCAGCAGTATGGTGGGGGTAAATCGTTTGGTCATATTAAATGCTTGCCTGGTTTCCGTTGAGTGGGCAAGGTTAACTTGCAATCCGCCCTAAAGTGTATCCAGAAACCCTCCTGATGATGAAGATGTAAAAAGAGTTTTCGGAGTTATTCGAACTATGAATGTAAATTTTTTTATTTCTTCAAATGATATAGCTGTGCATATGTTAAAAAAACATTTTTTTCGGACAATGACAGGTCTTAAAATATGTAAGGTTAACTGATTAATAATGAAGTTTATGCAATTGAACAGCTAGTAGATTTAATTCGCTGTACCTGACCTCGACTTGATCTGTAGATATAGAACCCAGTCCTGCAATTGAGTGTTTGTAAAAGTTCCATGACACAATGGAGAGGGCAGAGAAACAAATACCCATTAATATAGCAGGGGAAGCATCAACAATGGGTTCCTCTAACACTACCCCCTGTACTTCTCTCTCCATCCATTCCACTGTTGGTGACAGAGCTTGGAGGGCATCTAGGTCCGAATCTTTGGGGCTCTATCCCAAACCCTTGCTTCCTCTTTCTTCATCAGAATTACTAAGCAAGCACATCTGAAAAATTGGAAAGAATATCTAAACCAGAATCTGTTACACAAAAGGCAAAAGTAATCACACATGGGGTCTCTGAATGACTAAGAAAAGTGGATTGTTAAATCTGAACTGATATATTGGCAGCAAGTAAACAATCTAACACAGGAGGAGTACACTACAGACCCTTCAATTTCCCCCCTTCTTCCCTGGGACACCAACTGTTAGAAGCTTTGACTGCTTGTTTCAAACTAACCTCTTTATGGTTATTATTGGGGAGACCAAATGCAGATTGGGTGACTGCTTTGCAGAACATCTCCCTTCCCTCACCTTCACATGGTCCATCTCCGACTCTTCCCTTCCCTTCCTCGAATTCTCTGTCTCCATTTCTGGAGATAGGCTATTGACAAACATTCACTATAAGCCCACTGACACTCACAGCTACCTGGACTACACTTCCTCCAATGTCGCTTCCTGTAAGGACTCCATTCCATTCTCCCAGTTTCTCCGTCTCCGTCGCATCTGTTCTGACAATGCCACCTTCCATACTAGTGCTTCCGACATGTCTTCCTTTTTCCTCACCCGAGGATTCCCTTCCTCCGTGGTTGACATGGTCCTCGACCGTGTTCATTCTATTTCCCGTACTTCTGCTCTCACCCCTTCCCCTCCCTCCCAGAACCACGATAGGGTTCCTCTTGTCCTCACCTTTCACCCCACCAGCCTCCATGTTCAACGGATCATTCTCCACCATTTCCGCCACCTCCAACATGATCCTACCATCAAACACATCTTCCCCTCCCCTCCCCTTTCAGCGTTCGGAAAGGACCGCTCCCTCCACAATACGGTCCACTCCTCAAGCACACCCTCCCCTTCCCACGGCACCTCCCCATGCAAGTGCAGAAGATGCAACACCTGCCCTTTTACTTCCTCCCTTCCCACTATTCATTGCCCCAAACAATCCTTCCAAGTGAAACAACGATTTACTTGTACTTCTTTCAATTTAGTATACTGTATTCGCTACTCACGATATGGTCTCCTCTACATTGGGGAGACCAAATGCAGATTGGGTGACCACTTTGCAGAACACCTATGTTCAGTCCGCAAGCATGACCCCAAACTTCCGGTCGCCTGTTACTTTAATTCTCCGCTCCACTCCCACTCTGATCTCTCCGTCCTCGACCTCTTACACTGTTCCAATGAAGCTCAACACAAGCTCGAGGAACAGCACCTCATCTTTTGTTTATGCACTTTACAGCCTTCTGGACTCAACATTGAGTTTAACAATTTCAAACCATACCTTTGCCCCTATTTTTTGGGGATCCAGTTATTTGCACTGTGTTTCTGGCTGACTGGCTCTCCATTGTCACATGACCTGATTGTTAATTGGTCCCCTTGGAGGATAAGCCACAACCAGAGGTTTCTCTGGAATGTGTAATTGAACCACCCAGCCCAAGTTCTGAGTGACTTTGCAAAGTGTAATTCGAGTCATTCTGACTTCAGAATTCCTCTGCAAGTAATCACAGAGAGGATAGAGCTCCCAGCAAAAGCCTTCCAAATCCCTGACCCTGACCCAAGTGCATGCCTCCCCCAGTCAAAGTCCCTGACACCCCCCAGCCCAAGTTCCTTACCCGCCCCCCCCTCACCAGCCCAAGTTCATGACTCCTCGAGCCCAAGTTCCTTACCCACCCCCCAATCCAGGTTCCTCGCCCGCCCCCCCGCCCCCCTTTCCATAGATAGGACACTGTGTGTGGGTCACGGATTGTTAACAGGTTTAATGGGTATGAAGTGAATAGTGACAGTGTTGTGACCTCCAGATTTCATTCACTGTGGGTGTAAAGGGGGTTGGAAGAATGTGATATGTCTTTCCTGAGTTCCCTCCCTCCCCTCTGATCCCCCCTCCTGCTTCCCCCATCTCTCCCCCCCCATCTATATCGATCTCCCCACCCCATTCTCTCTCATACACCCCTGTCTCTCTCTTTCGCTCCCTCCCCCCCATATATCTCTCTCTCTCTCCCCTACGTGTCTCCTTCTCTCTCCCTACACCCCCCTTGTCTCTCTCTCTCCCACCCCCACTATCTCTCTCTCTCCCACCCCTCTCCCCGTGTCTCTTTCTCTCTCCCCCTCCCATGTCTCTCTCTCTCCCTCTCCCCGCCCCACCCCCGTGTCTCTCTCTCTCCCTGCCCCCCCGTGTCTCTCTCTCTCCCACCCACCCGCCATCTCTCTCTCTCCCATCCACCCGCCGTCTCTCTCTCTCCCACCCCTCTCCCCGTGTCTCTCTCTCTCTCTCCTCTCCCATGTCTCTCTCTCTCCCTCTCCCCGCCCCACCTCCCCGTTCCTCTCTCTCTCCCTGCCCCCCGTGTCTCTCTCTCTCCCTGCAACCCCCGTGTCTCTCTCTCTCCCTCCCCCGTGTCTCTTTCCCTCTACCCGCCCCATGTCTCTCTCTCTTCCTCCCCCCATGTTTCTCTCCCTCCCCCCACCCCGTGTCTCTCTCTCTCTCTCTCCCTCCCCCCCCCACCCCCCGTGTCTCTTTCTCTCTTTCCCTCCCCACCCCTCCGTGTCTCTCTCTCTCTCCCTGCCCCTGTGTCTCTCTGTCTCTCTCTCTCCCTCCCCCACCCCTCCCCGTGTTTCTCTTCCTCCCCCCACCCCATGTCTTTTTCTCTCTCCCTCCCCTTCCGTGTCACTCTCCCTCCTCACCTCGTGTCTCTCTCTCTCTCTCCCTCCCGCCTCGTATCTCTTTCTCTCTCCGTTCCCCCGTATCTCTCTCTCTTCCTCCCCCCGTGTCTCTCTCTCTTTCCCTCTCCCCTGTGTCTGTCTCTCTCCCTCCTTCCCCCGTGTTTCTCTTTCTCTCTCTACCCCCCGTGTCTCTCTCTCTTCCCTCAGCCCGCCCGCCGCCTCTTTCTCCCCCCCTGCCACCTCTCTCTCACCACCCCCCCCCCACCACCCCACCCCCCCGCCCCCCTCTCTCTCCCACAACCTCCAATGTTTTCTCTCCTGCTCTTTGCCTTTTTATGAGCGGGCCGGAAGTCGGTCATAATGGGGGCAGAGGTTGGGCAGAGAGCGGAAATTCGGTCACTAGAGGGACGGAGGTGAGGGTGGGCGGACTGCCCGCCGCTGTCACTCATCAGTGTAGCGCTGATGACATCATCACGCTGGCACATCACCACGTCTCTCCCCTTCACTTAAAGGGGAGGGCCGCTGCAAGCTCTGCATCTTTTTCAGCTAGTTCCACTGGGCCACCAGGGAGGGTTTTGGCTGGGCCAGCGGCCTGGCACCCAAGAGAGGGTGCCATGCTGCCTGTTGGAGGCCCGGCCAAACTCGGGACCATAATTGTTGGGCCGACCTGGCAGTCGGCTGACAAAAAAAAAAAATAAGGTGGCGGCTGTGGCATTGCACCCTCCCCTTTAAAGGTGGCTGCACCGCCATTTTACAAACACTGCAAGCACAGTGCACCAGCAGAAAAAGCTGTTGGTGGCACCGAGCAGCGACAGCAAGATTTTCTCAACGGAATTTTGCTTTCGGTGGGGGAACATTGGCGGTGCGCGCTCTGATGACACACTTAGGATGGATCGACAGCAGCGGGGCGGAGGTTGAGGGAGCGGGGGATTGAAAGTGGGGGGAGCGGGGGGTGGAAGTGGGGGGAGCGGGGGGTGGAAGTTGGGGGAGCGGGTCACCGCCGGGATACCGCAGGGGGGCCATTTTCAAAATGGTCAGCCATTCCGCGAAAAATCGGTGGCCATTCCACTCGGCCGCATGGCCGCTGCTTTCCAGCGGTAACAGGCCTTAATGAAAGAGGCAATTTCGGCCCCTTAATCCCTTCTGCCTTCCACCCTATTGCAGATATTTGCTTTGGTTCTTTCCTCCGGTCCACCCTTTCCCTGTCCCTATACTTGCTTAAAATCTGTTACATCTCTAACTTTTTCCAGTTCTGTCGAAGGGTCATCGACCTGAAACATTAACTCTGTTTCTCTCTCCACAGATGCTGCCTGATCTGCTGAGTATTTTCAGCATTTTCTGTTTTTATTTCAGATTCCAGCATCTGCAGTATTTTGCTTTTGCATTTTTGTCTCTTTATGTGTAGTTTGCAGATGTCCTCTGACAATTCCTCTGACATTTCATGATACTGTCTGAAATACTCTTGGGCATTTTCAGAACTGAGCATTACTGGGGCAGGTATTTGAGGTGCACTATTCAGGTACCAACAGGACAACGCATATGGTACAATCGGAGCCAGGTGTCATTTTTATATCTAAATCTTTGAGCAAAAAGGAACATGGCATGTTTACTGCTGGTTAATCTGGACAAGAATCTTAAAATGGATGTTCATCCTTCAATGAACAACATTCAGAAAAATTACCTGCCCTGGTGCAAAGTTGTACGTTAAGGTTTCTAAAATATATATTGAGCCTGGTCATTTCTTTAATATATTTTTATTATAATGTATGTTGTTGTCCTGCAGGGTTTACATCAAGTTAAAACTAATGAGTCATGTTCTTGCAAAGTGACAAATTACAGTAATTTATCTTGTTCAAAATTGCCCACAATGCAATTCACATGAAAACACTGACTGAAAATGCAGGGAACATGTATATCTTTGTTTTGCATAATTTTCATGCAAATTCACAGACTGAAAATATCAGTTAAAAATTCCAGGCATAAAATTATATCATTTTTGACTCCAAATAAAATTTAAGAAAAAAAACTTCCAGATTCTTGGCTCCAATGTTTACCGAGACGCAGTGGGAGGTGTTAGGGACGGGAAAGGTGGAAGAACAGGTTCCCTGAATGTCTTGTCATTGTAACTGCAGGGCATGTTTTAATTTTTTCTCTCCAGGTTTCCTGCCCAACAGCCTGGCTGTCCATCGGGCAGGAAAGCCTGCAGCAGAAGGACGGAGCAGGAGAATAGATAGGTCTACTGGGGGCAGATCGCAGGAGAGATAGAGCATGATCGATGGGAGGTCGGGGGCCGAGATGGTGGTTGCGAGGGGGTGAGATGGTGGTTGGGGGTGGGGAGGGCCTGGCAGTGATTGTCGGGGGGGGGGTAAAGCGTGCACGATGGGGGGGGGGGAAATAGATGTTGGTCATGGGGGTTGACAAAATCATGGAGGGGTTCGGAGATCACTGAGGCGGGGGTTCGACAGATCGCGGCGGGGTTTATAGGTTTGCTTATTGAGCCTGGAGGAAACATTCCTGCTCCTCCTGGCCTACAAGCAATGCTGTAAAGGCACTACCTGATGGATCCAGTTCTTCTTGCCTATTTTACTTGCCGGGATTCCCAAGGCCTTGGAAATCCAGTCAACATGAGTTCAAAAAAGAAAACTTTCATTAACTGACCCGCCTCCTGAGAGCAAGCAAGTGGGCCGGTCCACAGTGCGTTGGATTCAGATTTTAAATTTAAAATTATTTAACTCCACACCTATTTCGATAATTTCCTACCCGGGTTAAGCACCTTGCCAGAACCCCTACATGTGCTACTGCGCAAGGGAGACGACTGGGTATGGGGGAATTCACAAGAGGCTGCCTTTCAGAAAGCCAGAAATCTGTTATGTTCAAACAAACTACTTGTTCTGTATAACCCATGTAAACAATTAGTGCTAGCTCGCGATGCGTCGTCATACGAGGTCGGGTGTGTGTTACAACAGGCTAATGAATTGGGGATTTTGCAACCGGTCACTTATGTGTCCAGGAGCCTGTCCAAGGCCAAAAGGGCCTACAGCATGATTGAAAAAGAAACTCTGGAGTGCGTTTACGGGCTGAAAAAAATGCACCAGTATTTGTTTGGTCTCAAGTTTGGGCTTGAAACTGACCATAAGTCGCTCATATCGCTATTCTCAGAGGGCGAAGGGATTAACACCAATGCCTATGCCCGCATCCAAAGATGGGCGCTCACACTGTTGGTATACAATGATGTAATCCGCCACAGACCGGGCCCAGAGAACTGCACTAATGTTCTCAGTCGGCTACCATTGCCCACCACCGGGGTAGAAATGGCACAGCCTGCAGACTTGCACATGATGATGGATGCATTCGAAAACGAAAAGTCACCAGTTACGGCCCGCCAGATTAGGACCTGGATCAGCCTGGATCCTTTACTGTTCCTGGTAAAAAACTGTGTCCTCCATGGGAGCTGGTCCAGCGTCCCAGCGGAGATGCGGGAAAAGATTAAACAGGTCCACAGGTGCAAAGAAGAAATGTCCTTACAGGCGGACTGTCTTTTGTGGGGTAATCGCGTGGTCTTGCCCAAGAAAGGCAGAGAAATGTTCATACGTGACCTACACAGCACCCACCCAGTCATTGTAATGATGAAAGCCATAGTCAGATCCCATGTGTGATGGCCCGGCATCGACTCAGATTTAGAATCATGCATGCACCAGTGCAACACTTGCTCTCAGCTGAGCAATGCACCCAGAGAGGAACTGCTAAATTTGTGGTCATGGCCCTCCAAACCGTGGTCTTGGATCCATGTGTACTATGCTGGCCCATTTCTAGGCAAAATGTTCTTGGTTGTTGTGGATGCTTATTCAAATGGATTGAATGTGTAATAATGTCTGTAAGCACGTCCACCGCCACCATCGAAAGCCTACGAGCCATGCTTGCCACATATGGCCTGCCTGATGTCCTAGTCAGCGACAATGGGCAGTGTTTCACCAGTGCTGAATTCAAGGAATTCATGACCCGCAATGGGATCAAGCACGTCACATCTGCCCCGTTCAAGCCGGCTTCCAACGGCCAGGCAGAACGAGCAGTTCAAACCATTAAGCAAAACTTGAAACGCGTGTCGGAAGGCTCCCTGCAGTCCCGACTGTCCCGAGTTCTGCTCAGTTCCCGCACCAGACCCCACTCGCTCACCGGGGTTCCCCCAGCTGAGCTGCTTATGAAAAGGGCGCTCAAAACAAGGTTCTCTCTTGTCCATCCTGATCTCCATGATCACGTCGAGGGCAGGCGGCATCAACAAAGCATTTACCATGATTGCGCAAACTTGTCATGCGATATTGAGGACAATGACCCTGTGTTTGTACTCAATTATGGACATGGTCCCAAATGGCTCACTGACACGGTCATAGCCAATGAAGGGAGTAGGGTGTTTCAGGTCAAATTGGCCAATGGACTACTGTGCAGAAAGCATTTGGATCAAACCAATTGCAGTTCACTAACAGCTACGAGCAACCCGAAGAGGACACCACCAATTTCGACCCTCCAACACATACACAAGTGGCAACCAACATCATGGTTGAGCAAGAAGCCGAACTCACCATCCCCAGTAGCCCAGCAAGGCCAGCTGCTCAGCAGCCCAGTGAAGAACCAACCAACTCACCCACACCTACATATGTACCGAGACGATCAACAAGAGAGCGAAAAGCCCCAGATAATCTCACCCTGTAAATAAGTGTACTATTGACTTTATGAGGGAGTGATGTTCACATGGATGAACTTCAACAATTGTACAGCCCTGTCTGGAGTAAAAATAAAACGGGGAAGGTGGCTCAACCGTGGCTAACAAGGGAAATTAAGGATAGTGTTAAATCCAAGGAAGAGGCGTATAAATTGGCCAGAAAAAGCAGCAAACCTGAGGACTGGGAGAAATTTAGAATTCAGCAGAGGAGTACAAAGGGTTTAATTAGGAGGGATAAAATAGAATATGAGAGGAAGCATGCTGGGAACATAAAAACTGACTGCAAAAGCTTCTATAGATATGTGAAAATAAAAGGATTAGTGAAAACAAACGTAGGTCACTTGCAGTCAGATTCAGGTAAATTTATAATGAGGAACAAAGAAATGGCGGAGCAGTTAAACAAATACTTTGGTTCTGGCTTCACGAAGGAAGACACAAATAAACTTCCGGAAATACTAGGGGACCGAGGGTCTAGTGAGAAGGAGGAACTGAAGGATATCCTTATTAGGCGGGAAATTGTGTTAGGGAAATTGATGGGATTGAAGGCCGATAAATCCCCGGGGCCTGATAGTCTGCATCCCAGAGTACTTAAGGAAGTGGCCATAGAAATAATGGATGCATTGGTGATCATTTTCCAACAGTCTATCAACTCTGGATCAGTTCCTATGGACTGGAGGGTAGCTAATGTAACACCACTGTTTAAAAAAGGAGGGAGAGAGTAAACGGGTAATTGTAGATCAGTTAGCCTGACATCAGTAGTGGGGAAAATGTTGGAATCAATTATTAAAGATGAAATAGCAGCGCATTTGGAAAGCAGTGACAAGTCAGCATGGATTTATGAAAGGGAAATCATGCTTGACAAACCTTCTAGAATTTTTTGAGGATGTAACTACTAGAGTGGACAAGGGAGAACCAGTGGATGTGGTGTATTTGGACTTTCAAAAGGCTTTTGACAAGGTCCCACGCAAGAGATTGGTGTGCAAAATTAAAGCACATGGTATTGGGGGTAATGTATTGACGTGGATAGAGAACTGGTTGGCAGACAGGAAGCAGAGAGTTGTGATAAACAGATCCTTTTCAGAATGGCAGGCAGTGACTAGTGGAGTACGGCAGGGCTCAGTGCTGGGACCCCAGCTCTTTACAATATACATTAATGATTTAGATGAAGGAATTGAGTGTAATATCTCAAAGTTTGCAGATGACACTAAACTGGGTGGCGGTGTGAGCTGTGAGGAGGATGATAAGAGGCTGCAGGGTGATTTGGACAGGTTAGGTTAGTTGGCAAATGCATGGCAAATGCAGTATAATGTGGATAAATATGAGGTTATCCACTTTGGGGGCAAAAACACAAAGGCAGAATATTATCTGAATGGCGGCAGATTAGGAAAGGGGGAGGTGCAATGAGACCTGGGGGTCACGGTTCATCAGTCATTGAAAGTTGGCATGCAGGTACAGCAGGCGGTGAAGAAGGCAAATGGTATGTTGGCCTTCATAGCTAGGGGATTTGAGTATAGGAGCAGGGAGGTCTTACTGCAGTTGTACAGGACCTTGGTGAGGCCTCACCTGGAATATTGTGTTCAGTTTGGTCTCCTAATTTGAGGAAGGACATTCTTGCTATTGAGGGAGTGCAGTGAAGGTTCGCCAGACTGATTCCCGGGATGGTGGGACTGACATATGAGGAGAGACTGTATCAACTGGGCCTTTATACACTGAAGTTTAGAAGGATGAGAGGGGATCTCATAGAAACGTATAAGATTCTGACAGGACTGGACAGGTTAGATGCGGGAAGAATGTTCCCGATGATGGGGAAGTCCAGAACCAGGGGACACAGTCTTAGGATAAGGGGTAGGCCATTTAGGACTGAGATGAGGAGAAACTTCTCCACTCAGAGAGTTGTTAACCTGTGGAATTCCCTACCGCAGAGCGTTGTTGATGCCAGTTCATTGGATATATTCAAGAGGGAGTTAGATATGACCCTTATGGCTAAAGGGATCAAGGGGTATAGAGAAAAAGCAGGAAAGGGGTACTGAAGGAATGATCAGCGCCCGAAGGGCCGAATGGCCTACTCCTGCACCTATTTTCTATGTTTCTATGTATCACACCACCACCAGAGGACCAACCTGTTGGAGTCCCAAGGGATCCCAGCATCCCTTGGGAGCACTGTATATAAGCAGGCCTCCCACATGGTACCTGCACTCTGGAGTCTAATTAAAGGAGCTAAGGTCACACTTACTCATTGCTTACAGTACTCAGTTTCATCCATTATTATGAGCATAATACTTAGGATCAAACATATTTAAAAATAACACTACTATTAGCCAATAGTTTAAATGAGTTATCTTTTCTATATTACAGAATTGTACAGGTTACTTCGGGCTGAAGCCAATCCTTCCTTAGGTGTACATGGAATTAATTGTAACATTCCTTTTAATATCCACAAACAGTCGTCCTTCAAATAAGCGGCATGATTCTCTCTTATCCCTCTTCCAGATGCTGCAGTGATCCATTCTGTGGCTCAACAACAGTCTGACGTCATAGAATCATAATCATAGAGTGATGCAGAAAAGAAGGCCATTCGGCTCATCGTGTCTGTGCTGCTTCTGTAAGAGCTGTCAAATTGGACCCACTCCCCTGCTACTTCCTCATAGCCCTGCAAATGTTTTCTGTTTAAGTAAACAGGGAATATCCAACTCCCTTTTGAAAGTTACTATGGAAACTACTTTCACCATCCTTTCAGGCATTCCAGATCATAACTACCTGTGTAAAAAAAATTCTCCTCATCTCCTTTCTGGTCCTTTTGCCAATTACCTTAAACCTGTGTCCTCTGGTAAATGACCCTCCTGCCACTGGAAACTGTTTCCCCTTATTTACTTTATGCTGACTTTGGACACCTCTATTAAATCTCCGCTTAATCTCTGCTCGAAGGCCAACCCCAGCTTCTCTAGTCTCTCCACATAACTGAAGTCCCTCATCTCTGGTATTATTCTAATAAATCTCCTCTGCACCCTCTCCAGGGCCTTGACATCCTTCCTAAAGTGTGGATCCCAGAATTAAACAAAATATTTCAGGCGAACCAGTGATTTATCGGGGCCGAAAGTGCCCCTTTCTATAAAGCTGCCTGAAAGTGGCAGCCACGGATTGGTGCAGACTGGCCTTCGAGTCTCTGCGGAGGGGCTGCCATTTTATAAATTGCCCTTCCTGACTTTTGGAGCGTTGCAGGGGACCGCTCCACCCGTTTTCCTGCCGCTTCATGCACACGCAACCCCAAACCGACTGGCGGCAACTCCTTCCTGAAATTGCCCCTCGGCAAATTGACCCTTTTGAAAATTGCCTCGCAGGAGCAGCACCGCCGCCGGTCGGTGCCACTGACAGTTTTTGCTGTCGGTACCATTTCTGTGGCTTGGCGGCGCGGCAGACCTTAAAGGGGAGGTGTCGCTGCCGGTGGCTCCTTTTTTGTTTGTCGGCCGACTGCCAGGTCGTGCTGACAATTATGCCTCCAGGTTTGGCCAGGCTGGCAACAGGCAGCCTGGCACCCCCCCTTGGGTGCCAGGCCGCTGGCCCGGCCGAAACCTTCCCTGGTGGCCCAGTGTTTGCCACTAAAGTGGCTGCAGAGTTCGCAGCGGCCCTCCCCTTTAACTGAACGGGAGGGACGTTGTGACCTGCCGGCATGATGACATCATCAATGTGTCACTGATGCCTTGCAGCGTCGCTCACTCCCAACCCCCCTTCACTTCCTCCCCGCTCGTGATGGCTACTCCGACCCACCCACACTTCCACCCCAATGATGAGGCCACTTCCGCCCCGCTCCAATGAAAAGCACAAAGTGCTGAATTTATCCGGATTGGCTGACTCATGCATTGGGGTGGCCGGAACACTTCAACAGTGATAGGTACGACTCGTTTTGGCTGGTGGGCAATTTTGGCCCCATAAAGTTTAGTCGAGTTGCCTTGCTTTGGTACACTATGGGAGAGAAATTGGTCTCCTTTGCACCTCCCGTTAGTGCCTCCGGCGGAGGGGTGGGGGGGGGTTCGGTAATAACAGGGCACAAATGGTTTTGCAACGGGGCGTGGTGAATTGAGCGACGTCCGCAAAATTCCCTGCCGCTTTTAAGCTGACACTAAGGCTTAGTGCCTTGGACCCTCACGCCCTGGTGATCATGACATCATCAGGTGCACAGCATCCCGTTAGCACCCCGGATCAGAACTTCCCTCTCGCCCCCTGCCTGAGCGCCTGCCGTGTCATGGGCAATGTGGCAGATTCCATTGCAGCACAGGCGGAAGCCAGGCAACATTTTGTGCTGTAATGCAGACAGTGGTTGGTGGCACCGAGTCTCAGGCTGCTCTCATGCAGTCTCAGCTTGATACCACGTAAGCTCTGACTGCTGCCATCACCTCTGGGTCCACCACAGTCCACCGGGGAACACATGGTGTCACAGCAGGCCACCAATCTGTGCTCCAACAGATTGGTAGGGATGCTGAGGTGTTGCCCCGGGGGAGTGGCAGTGGGTCAGTAGTGCAGGAACCTGCTGTCCTCTCTCAGGATTCCTGATCCCACCACTGCCACTCTGCCATTGCACTTGTTGTTGCCGGTCACCAGCCAGTCCATACTGCCGCCGCCCATCCTGAGGTGGTGCAGTCCACAGCCGGGCCTTCCAAACCCAGAATTGGTCGAGGGCGTCCTGCAAGGCCATCTGTAGTCTGTAGCTCAATGATGTTCCTGGTGGCGGCATGGCTCTCATTATATGAGTGCTGGGCAGGAGTGGTGGGGTTGCGGAGGGGAGTCATGAGCCAGCTAGAGAGCAGATAGCACTTGTCTCCCAGCAGCCAGCCGCGAGCTTGATGTGGTGGCTGGAACAGGATGAAGGCATCGCGGCTGCTGCCAGGATAGCGTGCATTGACAGTGAGGATTCACTGTGTGTGGTCGCACACCAATTGCACGTTAATTGAGTGATGGCCTTTGCGGTTTTGGAATATCTGAGAATTGCGATGCGGTGCCCGCAAAGCAACGTGGGTCTCTCTGGTGATTGGGAAGGAAATGTAATCCCTTCTCCTTCTGTAGGGAGCATCTGTCACCTCGTGGATGCAGCAGTGGATGGCGAACTGCGATATGTTAGATATGTCTTCTGTTGCAGACTGGAAGGATCCACTGGCGTAGAAATTGAGGGCAATGGTGACCTTGACTGCTTAAAGAGCTGTGGTCACCGTGGTCTGAGGCTTGAGGTCTGGTTGCAGAAGGTGGCAGAGCTTTGTGACCACATCTCCATGGTGAAACACAGCCTTCGAACACACTGCTTCTCAGTGAAATTGATATAGGAGTACTGGTGCCAGAATACCCTGGGAGGGTAAGGCCTCCTGGTGAGAGTCCTGTTGGCTCTCCTCCCTCTGGCCAGATTTTGCAATCTTTCTCTCTGCTTCCTCTGCCGTCGACTTTGACGCTGGAGGGCGAGGTCCAGTGCCAGTACAGCCCCCATTAAGGCGTGGAAATGTTGCTCTTTGCAATCTCACCTAAATGAAACTGAATAATTTTTCTGAGGCAGTCTTAAAATTAAAAACGCTGAAGTTGCTCAAAACGCCTGTTTGCCTGTGTGAAACTGACAAGGCAGGATTCTTTGCCGAGTAAAAATAAAGCAGATGTTGATGCCTTTAAATAACGTCCCTCCAGCAGCCACCAGATTGTATACCACCTCCTCCACCTGCCATTGGAGGAGGTCTGATCCGCAGAGTCTCTCTGGGAGTCCGCCATCCTCTGCAGAGTAGAAATGATGGGCCCCATGGTGTGTGCAGAGCTCTGGGCAATGTTGGAGGCGGACTCCTCCCCACTCCTTACCATTGCCGAGAGGCTCTTGGGCACCCATGCCATTGCACCTATCATCTCTGAGTGAATGCCCATGACCCTTCTTGAGGCCTCCCCATCGAGATCCTCATCTGAGTCCTGTGCAGCAGAACTCGTGCGTGAACTCCCACTCCGGGGAGCTGACTCCCGAGCTACCCTTTCCCCTCGGCCTTGCTGCAGCCCGCTAGGCCCCGGTGCATCACCCAGTGCAGACCCCGCTACTAAACTTGCCTTTAAAGATCGCGTAGTACCAGTATCTGAGGTGGTGCCTGCAGGTGAGAATGCGATGAAACGGTGTTTTGCTCCTCCTCCTCGTCTCCTTCCTCACTCTCACTGGGAGGCTCAGGGACAGGCTGGTCATCTGGTTGCGGATTATCTGAAAGCATAAAGGCACAAGACTCATGTTAAAGTGAGGGCAGGGGACAGGAATGGAGCAAGGAATGCAGCAAGGAATGCAGACAGTATCAGGAGCTGGAAAGTGAGAAAGGATTATGGTGTGAGGGGGAAGTGGGATGAGGGAAGGAGAGGGGATGAAGATACTGTTGTTGCCTCCAAGGGCATCAATGTCGCCGACAGCGCCCACCCAATGAGTCGCAGCACTCGCTTCTCCAGGTTTGAAAGCTGCTGGAGATGTGCATCACCCCCACCTGTGCTCTGCAGCTCCCTCCTATTGTGGGTTACCTTGGCCTGCAAAAGAAACTAATGTGTGTGAGTCACAGTCCAGCTGAATGTTTGGGAGATGTGCCTGCCGTAGTTGAATGGCTGTAATTATAGACAAGGCGTGAAATGTGAGTTGAGTATATGCAGATGCTTGGTGGGTGAGTGGTGGGGTGTGGCACTTTGTGCAGTGTGCACAGACTGAGGTTCAGATGCTGGTATGGAGGAACTCTTGAAGTATGTACTCACCTTGACCACCCAAGTGAGGTCGTTGAATTTTTTCTGGCCCTGTATCAGGCTGTGTATGACCACACTACTGGTCAAGACCTCCTGGGCTATTTCCCTCCACATTGCCCTGAAGACCTGGAGCAATGGCCTCTTCCCAGTGGCTGGGAACAGCACTGCCCTCCTTCGCTCCACTCCTGCGACCAATGCCTTCAATGCCTGGTCTGTGAAACGACGAGCTCGCTCCCTGGGAGTGGAATCAGCCATTACGATCAGGGGATTGAGTTGGTTGCAGGTCGCCTTCACAGCCAGCAATGCTGATAATGAGGGTCTGCACAATGATGCAAACTCCCCTTTAAGAGGTGGAAGGAGCTATTGTGAACGATCATTCCCAATTGCATTGCACCTGAAATTCACTATTGCTTGGCTGGTGGAGCCCCTGTAGCAGCTGACTGAGGACATTCGTGCTTGATTTAGCACTCCAGTTCTTTCCTGGAGCGCTAACAGTCAATTTATGGAAGCTGAGAATCATTAACACCTGCCGCTATTTTTTAAATTTCAGAAGTTCGCGCTCCAAACGGGGTGCAACCGAATTTCTAGCCCATTGCCTCTATTTATAAAGCACAGGAACCAATATGCTTTTTAAAAAACCTTATCATCTTATCCTGCCACCTTCAAAGCTTTGTGTATGTGAACCCACAAGTGTCTCTGTTCCTACACTCCCTTTAAAAGTGCATCAATTAGTTTATATTGGGCTCAATTTTCCCCAATACCGATTTTTGGCGCGCTGCAATAGTTATGCTCGTTTATTTTGGCCCCGACTACTCCAAAAAAAATAACTAGCATGTTTCCCTGTTCTATTTTTTTAATTTGGCGCAGCGCAGCCTGTCCTTTAGCTTCGGGGGGTGGAGCCTAATGTCTGTGCAGAAAAAAACGATGGCCCCCTTTACTGCGCATGTGTGAAAAAAATAACGTTTTTAATGTGATTGCTATGGGCGTGCATGCCCAGCAGAGCTCCTGGTCTGCATCTGGCCATTTTTAAAGAGCCATTTGTGTGTGAGAACATAGAATAGTGAAGACAAACGTAGGTCCCTTGCAGTCAGATTCAGGTAAATTTATAATGGGGAAAAAGAAATGGCGGACCAGTTAAACAAATACTTTGGTTCTGTCTTCATGAAGGAAGACACAAATAACCTTTCGGAAATACTAGGGGACCGAGGGTCTAGTGAGAAGGAGGAACTGAAGGAAATCCTTATTAGGTGGGAAATTGTGTTAGGGAAATTGATGGGATTGAAGGCCGATAAATCCCCAGAGCCTGATAGTCTGCATCCCAGACTGCTTAAGGAAGTGGCCCTAGAAATAGTGGATGCATTGGTGATCATTTTCCAACAGTCTATCGAATCTGGATCAGTTCCTATGGACTGGAGGGTAGCTAATGTAACACCACTTTTTAAGAAAGGAGGGAGAGAGAAAATGGGTAACCATAGGTCGGTTAGCCTGACATCAGTAGTGGGGAAAATGTTGGAATCAATTATTAAAGATGAACTGCAGCACATTTGGAAAGCAGTGACAGGATCGGTCCAAGTCAGCATGGATTTATGGAAGGGAAATCATGCTTGACAAATCTTCTAGAATTTGTTGAGGATGTAACTGGTAGAGTGGACAAGGGAGAACCAGTGGATGTGGTGTATTTGGACTTTCAAAAGGCTTTTGACAAGGTCCCACACAAGAGATCGGTATGCAAAATTAAATCACATGGTATTAGGGGTAATGTACTGACGTGGATAGAGAATTGGTTGGCAGACAGGAAGCAAAGAGTCGGGATAAACGGGTCCTTTTCAGAATGGCAGACAGTGACTAGTGGGGTGCCGCAGGGCTCAGTGCTGGGACCCCAGCTATTACAATATACATTAATGATTTAGATGAAGGGATTGAGTGTAATATCTCCAAGTTTGCAGATGACACTAAACTGGGTGGCGGTGTGAGCTGTGAGGAGGATGCTAAGAGGCTGCAGGGTGACTTGGACAGGTTAGGTGAGTGGGCAAACGCATGGTAGATACAGTATAATGTGGATAAATGTGAGGTTATCCACTTTGGTGACAAAAACACGAAGGCAGAACATTATCTGAATGGCGGCAGATTAGGAAAAGGGAAGGTGCAACGAGACCTGGGTGTCATGCTACATCAGTCATTGAAAGTTGGCATGCAGATACAGCAGGCGGTGAAGAAGGCAAACGGTATGTTGGCCTTCATAGCTAGGGGATTTGAGTATAGGAGCAGGGAGGTCTTACTGCAGTTGTACAGGGCCTTAGTGAGGCCTCACCTGGAATATTGTGTTCAGTTTTGGTCTCCTAATCTGAGGAAGGACATTCTTGCTATTGAGGGAGTGCAGCGAAGGTTCACCAAACTGATTCCAGGGATGGCAGGACTTACATATGAGGAGAGACTGGATCGACAGGGCCTGTATTCATTGGAGTTTAGAAGGATGAGAGGGGATCTCATAGAAACATATAACATTTTGACAGGACTGGACAGGTTAGATGCAGGAAGAATGTTCCTGATATTGGGGATGTCCAGAAGCAGGGGACATAGTCTTAAGATAAGGGGTACACCATTTAGAACTGAGATGAGGAGAAACTTCTTCACTCAGAGAGTTGTTAACCTGTGGAATTCCCTACCGTAGAGTTATTGATGCCAATTCACTGGATATATTCAAGAGGGAGTTAGATATGGCCCTTATGGCTGAAGGGATCAAGGGGTATGGAGAGAAAGCAGGAAAGGGGTACTGAGGTGAATGATCAGCTATGATCTTATTGAATGGTGGTGCAGGCTCGAAGGGCTGAATGGCCTACTCCTGCACCCATTTTTTATGTTTCTATGTTTCTGATTTGAAAAATCGAAGCGGCAATACAAGGTGCAACGCGGCTCAAGGACCAAGAATTGCTTACAGGATGAAGTGGAAGCACTAGTTACTGTAATTGAGACCAGATGGCACGAGCTGGACACCAACAGAGGTCACATAAAAGTTTCACCAAAAGATATGAAGAAACGCTGGAACCAATTTGCAGAAGATTACTGTACAATGGTGACCACCCTGAGGTCTAGAGGCCAGTACAAAAAGAAATGGCACAATTTGGTCAAACAGTTAGTGTAAGTAATATTTTCATTTATTCACTGGAATTGCAATTGTAAATGTGACCATCTGTGTATGTCCCACTCAGCTGAAAGACACCCTCTCTAAAAAGCTATATTTTCATTTTTGCAGAGGAAGATGGCACACAACAAAAGGGAACGAATTCGAGTAGGAGGATGCCCGACAAATATGCACCCACTGGCACCCTTGGAAGAGAGGATCGCTGGTTTGATGTGTCCTGCCTGGAGAAAAGAAACCATCACTGCACAAACTTGGCCTCCACGCGAGGGAGAGGGTAAGTCCTGCAAATTCCACAGTCTGGCTTTGCTAAATGTTCAGTACTGCGCGGACTATCCATGCTTCAGTTCATGGGGATGTCTCCATCAGCTACGCTTCGGTTGATACAATGTGCTATCATTCATCGTGGTCCTTCAAATCAGCCTGCTGTCTGCGCTGTGTGAGCCTACTCATGCCACCCACCCTGCCCCCTCCTCTGCTGCTAACCATTTGTCTCTTTGTTATATTTTACAGAAATTGAGGCCAACCCTGACGAGGCTGAAGCCGATGCAGAAGAAGATTCAGACGCAGACGAGCCTGAAGAGGAGAACATCTTCCAATCCCACCTTCCAGACCAAGAGCATGGGGTGAGGAGGAGGGGCAGTGGTAGGTGGTGGATGAAGCCTCCACTGTTGTACTCACTCTGGAGGAGGTGCAGGTGCCGTTCATTGAGGTGCCAGCCCCTTTCCTGAGTGGTACGAGTGCTGGTGGGACATTCCATGGTTTTCCACACTCTGAGGCTGGGGATTACAGTGGGGTATAGTGAGGCACTCCCAGGGCCCCACCGTCCGAGGCTGCGGGTCCCAGTGGTGGGGTGCAGTGAGGCACACCCAATGCCCCACCGTCTGAGGCTGCAGGTCCCAGTGGTGTGGTGCAGCAAGGCACACCCAGGGCCCCACTGTCCAAGGCTGCAGGTCCCAGTGGGATGCAGTGAGCCACACCCAGAGTGAGGAGGGGAAGGAGAGCTCGACAGTGCTATCCTGAGGGGCAAGATCTAACAGATGTGGTTCAGCTGATGGCAATGAGTATGGAGAGCATTGACCTTACACGATCACTCCTGGACAACATAAATGGGATGGGTGATGAGGTATCGGGAATGTCGGGTGAAGTAACAACACTCTCACGAGAAATGGGAACACTGTCCGGCAACATGAGGGAGGGAATGTCTCAGGCAGCTGATACAATGTCAGCGAACATGAGGGAGAGAATGTCGCAGGTAGCTGAGACACTGTCAAGGCACATGAGGGAGGGAATGCTGGAATTAGCTGCTGCAAATAAGGGAACACGCCCAGACCCCGTGACCATTGACAGAATCAACTGCCACTCCCACTCCAATTCCCAGACCAGCCGCTGAAGAGGCCCAAGCCGGGCCTTCCATATTACCGCCTGCCCCTGCCGCCTCCCCCGCTGCCCCCCCGCCCAATCAAGAACTGCGCATTGCCCAAGATGTTCGAAAGAATAAGCTTGGTACCAACCCAAGAAACATTGCGCCCACCACCTGTGGGCAGGAGTGGAATCACCAAGACCAAGCGCAGCTGGGACGTCAGTGGATACTTGGCCAGGATGTGCAAAAAGGCTGTCGCGAGGCTAATTTGTGAGACAGAGGAACCAGGCGAGGGGTCTGCAATGCAGGATGATGCCTGGGGAACAGACATGGGTGCTGAAGTTCAGCGGGTTCATGTGGCTGACGTCCACAGCTCATACACTAAAACGCCACCCATAGTGATGAAAGTTTTATTGAATGGCATCCCAGTGCGCATGGAGCTGGATATGGGAGCTAGCCAGTCACTTATGAGCACCCTACATTTGAGAGACTATGGCCACACAGAGCTAGCAAGCCCAAACTGGAACGCATTGACATGCAGCTAAGCACGTACACCAAAGAGATCATCCCAGTGCTAGACAGTGCAAACTTGGTAGTAACACATAATGGATCACAGAACCGGCTGTCACTCTGGATCGTCCCGGGGAATGGCCCCGCGCACTTGGGGAGCAGTTGGCTAGCCGAGATGAATTGGAAATGGGGGGATGTGCACGCCATTTCATCCGTGGAGCGAAGTTCATGTTCACAGGTCCTACAAAAATTTGGGTTACTGTTTCGACCCGGTGTCGGAACATTCAAGAGCACTAAAGTAGTGATACGCATCACCCCGGACGCCAGACCAGTGCACCACAAAGCCAGAGCGGTGCCGTATGTGATGCATGAGAAAATTGAAAGTGAATTGGATAGGCTGCTCAGAGAGGGCAGAATTTCGGCCATTGAATTCACGACTGGGCAAGTCCCATCGTTCCTGTCCTTAAAGCAGATGGCTCAGTCAGGATTTGTGGCGACTACAAAGCCACCATCAACCGAGTGTCGCTGCAAGACCAATACCCACTCCCGAGAGTGGAGGACCTTTTTGCCACGCTGGTAGGTGGCAAGCTGTTCACGAAGCTGGACCTCACTTCAGCCTACATGACTCAGGAACTGGCTGAAGAATCCAAGCTTTTGACCACCATCATGACGCATAAGGGATTATTCATCTACAACAGGTGTCCGTTTGGCATTCGTTCGGCGGCAGTTATCTTTCAGCGGAACATGGAAAGCTTGCTCAAATCCATTCCTGGAACAATCGTATTCCAAGACAACATCCTTATAACTGGTCGAGACACCGAGGAACACCTCCACAACCTGGAAGAGGTGTTACGCCGACTGGTTTGGGTAGGCTTGTGGCTGAAAAAGACCAAGTGTGTGTTTTTGGCCCCAGAGGTTGAGTTTTTGGGCAAGAGGGTTGCCGCAGATGGGATCAAGTGCACTGAATCAAAAACGGAGGCGATCCGCCGGGCGCCCAGACCCGGCAATACGTCGGAGTTGCGATCATTCCTGGGACTTTTGAACTATTTCGGGAACTTTCTGCCGAACGTAAGCAACTGTTGGAGCCGTTACATATGCTCCTGCATAAAGGTTGTGAATGGTTTTGGGGGGACTGTCAAGAACGGGCTTTCAATAAGGCGAGGAACCTGCTGTGTTCTTAAAACTGTTGACTTTGTATGACCCCTGTAAAAACTGGTTTTAACGTGCGATGCATCGTCCTACGGGGTTGGGTGTGTGTTGCAGCAGGGTAATGTCGACTGCCGACTCCAACCGGTGGCTTATGCCTCCAGGTCACTCTCCCCGGCAGAGTGTGGATACAGCATGGTCGAAAAGGAAGCACTCGCTTGTGTTTACGGTGTGAAAAAGATGCACCAATACCTTTTCGGCAAACGGTTCGAGCTAGAGACGGACCACGAGCCGTTAACATTTCTGTTGTCCAACAGCAAGGCTGTCAATGCCAATGCGTCAGCTCGCATACAGCGATGGGCTCTCACGCCGGCTGCATATGACTACACCATGCGGCATCGGCCAGGCACCGAAAATTGCTCTGACGCGCTCAGCAGGCTCCTACTGGCCACCACCGAGGGGACAGCAGAGCAGAGCGCCGAGATGGTCATGGCCATTGAGGCTTTTGACACTGCGGGCTCCCCCATCACAGCCTGTCAGATCAAACTCTGGACCAACAGAGACCTCCTCCTATCCATGATAAAGAAATGTGTCCTGACTGGGGATTGGTCGCCCGCACATAGGGCGTGCCCCGAGGAGGTCAGACCGTTTCAGAGACGGATGGATGAGCTCTCCATCCAAGCTGACTGCCTTCTATGGGGCAGCCGGGTAGTCATGCCCCAGAAAGGAAGGGAAGCGTTCATCAGGAAACTCCACAGCGAGCACCCTGGCATCATGTTAATGAAGGCCATTGCCCGGTCGCATGTATGGTGGCCGGGGATTGACTCAGACCTGGAACACTGGGTTCGCAGGTGCACGACGTGTGCCCAGTTGGGCAATGCCCCCAGGGAAGCCCCACTCAGCCCGTGGCCCTGGCCCACCAGACCATGGTCACGTATTCACGTAGACTATGTGGGCCCGTTCATGGGAAATATGTTCCTGATCGTTATCAACGCATACTCGAAATGTATCGAGTGTATCATATTAAACTCGTGCACGACATCCATCACAGTGGAGAGTCTGCATACGGTTTTCACGACCCACGGCGTGGCGGACATTCTGGTCAGTGACAATGGCCCGTGTTTCACCAGCCATGAATTCCAGGAGTTTATGTCGGGCAATGGTATCAAACACGTCCGGACAGCGCCGTTCAAGCCGGCTTCCAATGACCAGGCGGAACGTGCGGTCCAAGTCATAAAACAGGGCATGCTACGCATCCAAGTACCCTCCCTTCAGTACCACCTATTGCGCCTCCTGCTGGCCTACAGGTCCCACCCGCACTCGTTCACAGGAGTCCCGCCAGCGGAACTCCTCATGAAACGCACGCTTAAAATGTGGCTGTCCCTCATTCACCCAGCCCTGGCAGACATTGTCGAGGGCAAGCACCAGTCCCAAACCGAGTTTCACGATTGAAACTCAAGGGGGAGGTGTATAGAAATGGATGACCCGGTATTTGTTCTTAACCATGCTTTGAGACCCAAGTGGCTCGAGGGCACAGTAATCAGCAAAGAAGGGAATAGGGTCATCGTGGTCAGACTAAACAATGGGCAGATATGCCGCAAACACTTGGACCAAGTAAAGAAAAGGTTCAGCATAGACACGGAGGAACCTGAAGAAGAGCATGAGATGTCACCCACACCACTGCCAGTGGATGAGCAACAAAGACAGTCCTCAGCATGCACAGTCCCTGCGGCCAGCCCGGACAGGCCGGAATCACCTCAAGTGACAGAGACGCGTGCCGAGGCTCAGTCACCAGAACCACAACTGTGGCGCTCCACGAGAGAGCGTCGACCACCTGAAAGACTTAACCTTTGACACAAAAAGACGTAAGGGGGGGGAGGTGATGTCATGTAGGTAACCATCATGCAATGGTAATCTTCATGTAACTGTAACCTTCATGAAACTCCTGTACACTGTACTTATACCCCAGAAATGCACACCCTGACCACAGGGGGTGAACTTGTGGGAGACACTCCTCACCTGGGTTTCCAGGTATAAAAGGGGAGGTCCCACCCAGGGTCAGCTCTCCTTGGTCCGGGGAATAAAGATTAAGGTCACGTAGTGACTGTGTCTACAGTACATGCCTCGTGTGAGTTTGTAGTACGGTGCAGGGACACCACAGCAGTCACCTGCCGAATGCAGATATGTGTTGCATGTTGAGAAATGGTGCACACATCCCCAGTTGTGGCCTGAAATGATCCAGATGCATAGAACAAAAGTGCAGCTGTAACCTTCATTTCAACTGACAAAGCAGTCCTCCTGACGATTCTAGGTTGCAGGTCTGCTTTTGCCATCTCACAGAACTCGGTTACAACTTCTTTGTGGAAACGCAGTCTTCTGACACAGTCTGCGTCACTCAGGTGCAGGTACGAATGCCTGTCTCGATATACCCGATGTGGGTTAGGCCTCCTGCCCATCATCCTACGTGCTCTGAGGTTCCTCATGTGATGATGTTGAATCAGTTGTCTCCTCCGCAGCACCATCATGCAGAAGGCTTGCGCAGGGTATGGCATTGTCAGTATCGCCCCCATGATTAAATTGTACCTTTGCAAGAAGTTCAAAACAGCAGGACAAGCTTCTTTGTTGTCTCTTTCCCCAAGGTTGACGCCCTAGTATGGACCACACCCAGGATCTGGGCATGCACAATAGGCTTGCTTAGATCAGGAAACACCCCCCCCCCTCCCCCACTCCCCAGCTTCATTTGATGCTGCTGCATAGTGTAAGGGTTCTCATCCCTTCAGTTCCGCTTCCACCCAACCCCCTCGCCCTCCCCGGGCCTCTTTTGAAGCCGAGTCCTGAGCCCCTGTGTCCGGATGAGGGACCGATTCTGCCGGCCAACGCTCCGACCCTTGAGCCCGGTTTGGAAACGTTCAGTGGTGGCGTGTCACTTTGAAAAAAACCTAAAATTTCCATTTTCTACGTTTTAAGTTTGAAAAAATTAAGCTTCATGATATATATTTAAAGTGTTCTTGACTCTCTCCAAAACTTTGCATAAAAACAATGGCGTCTTTCTGTGCCGATTTTTTGATGTGCGCTGGTTTTTCTTAAGTGCCCAGAAGGTTTTTTGAGAGTGGTCACATTTGCTGTCCAAGGAGAAATGTAAGTTGGCCAAACCTGCATAAATTTGAAAAACTGGCGCAGACATCAGGTCATGACGCGAAAAAACTAACCTAAAAAATTCGTAACTAACTGAGTTACACTGGCGCACAATCTTTGGGGAAACTTGGATTTTTAAATTTAGGCCAAAAAAATGGCGCAAATCACTGGGGAAAATTGAGCCCTTTGCTTCTCCTCATTTTTCCTTCCAAAATGCATCACTTCACACTTATCTGCATTTAATTTCATTTGCTAAGTGTTTATGTTCTTGTCAAGCCTGCTACAATCCTCCTTATTGTTTATTGTATTTCTGAGTTTTGTGTCATCTGCAAACTTTGAAATGATCCCCTTTATACCCAAGTCCAGGTCATCAATATATATCAAAAAGAGCAGTGGTCCTAATAACATCCCCTGGGGACACCAATGTATACTTTCCTCCAGTCTGAAAGAAACCCCAGTTTGTCTCTCCTCTCTGCTAGGTCACCTCATTTACAAATAGGAGGATTACTGAGGAGTGAACCACAACCCCTCCTCGGAGTTCCTTCTCGTTCCATGGGGGTTGAGTTCATGTACATCTAAGAGAATGTCAACTCTACATCAGAGAGCTGAGTCGGATGTTTTCTTTGATTAGCAGTTTTTGGAGGTTCAGAAAGATGAGATTGACAGGGTTTATACTTGAAAAGCAAGCTAGTTGAATTGTCTCATAATGTGGCTGCATTGGTGTGCTGCATAAGACCATTCTATTCCACCTCAAATTGCCAATTTTTAAATTAGTTTGTCCATTGTGGCATGCTAAGACTGACCAAATTATACTCTGGTGTGTCCTGCTCCAGAGCAATTATCTTCAAAGGCTCTCTTCCAATATATCTGCCCTGCTGCCCTCAGTCAAGAGTGTTATGTTCTGCTACATCCTATTTACTTGCCAAAGATACTCTGCCAGCTAAGGCACAGATGCGAGCACGCAAGATACATAGCGATTCAGGGGCTGGAGATGAGAAAAACCATAATTGTGCATAAGGTGAATCATAAAATAAAAGCTTGTGAGAGATTTAAAACAGCAAAATGCTTCATGGAAAATAGCATAATGAGAAATAATCCTTATTTAAAGAACCCTTACGTGGTCTCATTTAATACCCTTGGTGCTATTAAATAATCAGATGTTTATTTGATAGCTCCTCTGGTTAGAGACAAGCCACACAAACCAAGAATATCCCAAGTTTAATCCCTGGTCTCTGATGTAATGTAGAGAGATCCTTATCGGCCATGTCTACGACCCATTATTTATAGTCACATAGTTGGTCTGTTCACAGATAAATAGGAACCATTTTGAAACCAATCCTCACTACGCAGCAAATGCCCTGTTCTATTCACCAGACATCTGGGGGCCTGTCCAACTATTAACAGTCCATTCCCAGATCACCCTGCAGTTAACTTCCTGGTCTTGTATTTCTGTGCATTCAGAGTGTGATTCAGTCCAACTGTACCTGTATGCCTATATGCCATTGACCATTCCACCTCATCTGCTGATCCTTGCATGGGGAATGGCCAGTAGAACTATCACTCAACCCGGCTACCGCCCTCTGGATGGGGATGCATGGAAGCTCACTCTTGCTGTCCTGAAACGAATTGATCATCTGAACATTATAGGCGTGGATGGTTGACTCAAACATCTAAATTTGCTTCCATTGTCTCAAGGTGAAGTGGCAGGTGAGAGGTACCATTTCACAAACTGGTCCATCCAGCTCTAATAAACCTTGCTCCTGCACTTGGCCTTTCTGTGAATCTAATGCTTTGTGAGGTAAACTTGACTTAATATAACATGCCAAGAGCCTTCTGTCGCGTCATACCCAGAAATCACAAAACATGATCTCAGGACCTAATCAATATGCGGTGTCATGCACAGTGTATTATTCTGCTGCTCAGCGAGAGTTGTGTTCAACCTGGCTTGTACCTTTACGAAAGAAAAATTTATCACATGTCGAGCTAAATTAGCGACTAATTGTAGGCAACAGTATTAAAGGTTGCGGAACCAAGGCAGGGCGATGGAATTAAGATACAGATCAGCCCTGATCTAATGGAATGGCAGAACAGACTCGAGGGGCTGAATGGCCTCCTCTTGTTCCTATGCTCCTATATTCATACCTTTCTGAGCTAAATTAGAGGCATATTACTGTTACTTAGGGAAGATTGGATCAACGAAAGTATCAGAGAAGAAAATCCAGAAAGAGAGAAAGAGAAAAGGACACTGGGAGAAGCCGAAAGGACAGGCAACCAGAGGGAGAAAACTCTCTTCTAAACATAAGATAGTCACAAATAAATCCAATAAGGAATTTAGGAGCAACTTCTTTACCCAGAGAGTGGTTAGCATGTGGAACCCGCTACCACATGACGTAGTTGAGGTGAATAGCATAGATACATTTAAGGGGAAGCTAGATAAGCACATGAGGGAGAAAGACATAGAAGGATATGCTGATAGGGTTAGATAAAGTAGGCTGGAAGGAAGCTCATGTGGAGCATAAACATCGGCAGAGACTAAACTGGACCGAATGGCCTGTTACAGTGCAGTAAATGCGATTTAAATTGAGCCAAATTGGAATCTTTGCTGCCCTGCTCGGATTTGGCTTTTTAACTTAAGCTCCAAAAATCACCTCTGCACACTTTAGTTCCACAAATGAGCTGTTGTTGGCTTTAATAAACATTTAAGCTCTGATTTTAAGCGAATATGGGAATTGGGCAAGTGGGCAGCAAGATGAGTGCCAAATGCCCCTGACCTCGGCAGCACAGGGCCCAGGTTTAATCTGCACTTGCTGGTCAGCTGCTCACTGAAAACATTTTGTGCGGGACCAGGATTTTGGGCAGTAGGAGGCCATTGGCCAGCACTGAAGGAAGGGTGGGCGGCAACAAGTTAAATCACGGAGAGGGGGTTTCAGGCTGGAGTGAAGGGGGAGCCCAATATAGGGGAAGCCTAAACTTTCCTTGTTGGGCCTGGTGGAGCACTCCTGTTTTTCCCAGCCCCACAAGGAAAGTAAAAGAAAAGTTTCAAAAACGGACTTGTTTTGGGTCTATTCTGGCCCTCGATCCTCTTCCCACTGTCACCACCTGCCGGGAAAGCTGTCCTGCTCATACCATCAGTTAAAATTGCCATCAAGGCTCAATAGTGTCATCAGAACACAATCTACATATTTAAAGCCCTGTACCGACTCCAGGCATATGTCTTTACCGCCTGCTCAGTAGAGCAGGTTAAAATTCCAAACAGTGGGATCGGTGAGGGACATCGGGGTGGGTGAGTCACCCTGACGATTCTAACTGCCAGCGGAAACCTGGTGGATGGGTAGGATAAGCATCTCCCCAATAGATTGTTTATGTCTCCAAAATTCATAATTGGACATACACAATGATTTATGCTGGTGGTTTGGAATGTCATCTGAACTATGTAACAAAGTTATTATTGTGTAATTGCCCGCTAGTATTCAGTCTCTCTATTTATACCACAAGTATGAGTATAAAGACAGTGGGTTACATTTTTGATGTCCAATGTATATTTGATGAAAGAAAACACATTCTATGCTTTATATATATGAAATGTTAAACTATATTTGGTTGAAAATGATTTTTGCTCAAATTAAACATAGGTTTGTTGGTCTGAACAGAATATTTCATGAAAACTGTTGAATATGGATGTTTTTTCACTCATGGTGAAGTGCTCTGTTGCACATTTATAACTTTGTGATTCAGTAGATAAACATTAAGAGGGAAGTTACTGGGATCTATCATCAGGGAGAGAGTGACTAAGCATTTGGACAAGTTTCTGCTGATCAAAGACTTTCAGCATAACTTTGTGAAGCGTATGTCACGTCTGGCTAATCAAGTTGAATGTTTGAGGAATTCACTAACTAGGTGGATAGGGGAGTGTCGATGGATGTTTTCTATATGGACTTCCAGAAGGCTTTTGACAAGGTTCCACATAATATTACTAACATGGAATGGAGGTAACCTTTGGACATGTGTTGAAAATTGGTTGGAAGGTAAGAGACAGAGAGAGTAGGGATAAAGGGAATGCACTGATTGGTGGAATGTGACAAGTGGTGTTTCCCAGGTATCTGTCCTGGGGTATCAGTTTTTCTCCATATATATCAATAACTTGGATAAAGGAATAAAAAATTGTAAATCAAAGTTTGCAGGTGAAATTAAGTTAGGGCGAACAGTAAGTTGTGTAGATGGGAGCAGAAAGTCACAAAGGGATGTGGACAGATTAAATGAGTGGGCAAAACTGTGGTGGATGGAGTTCAATGTGTGTTTATATAATTTGGATCTAAGAAAGACAAAATGGAATATTTTCTAAATGACGAAAGACTAGAAACTGTGGCAGTGCAAAGGGATTTGGGTGTACAGGTACAAGAATCTTTAAAATAAATCTACTACATAGGTACAAAAAGGATTTTTTTTAAAGGCTAATGGAATAGAGAGCTTTATCTCGAGAGGGTTAGAATACAAAGGGGAGGAAGATCTGCTTAAGTTGTGCAGAACCTTGATCAGACCCATCTGGTGTATTGCGTTCAGTTTTGGGCACCAACTACTGGAAGGATAACATGGGCTTAGAGGCAGATTTACCAAATTATATCGGACTTAAAGAATCAAATTATGAGGCTAGGTTGCATAAATGTGGGTTGTATTCTCTTGTGTTTCGATGGTTGAGGACTGGTCTCATTGGTGTTTAAAATGATGAAAGGATTCAGTAGAGTAGATACAGAGAAGCTATTTGCTCTGGTAGGGGAATCCAGGACAATTAGAGCTAGGCCATCCAGGAGTGAAATCAGGAAATATTTTTTCACCCAAAGGAACTCAAAAGGTTTTGAATGCTGGATCTATAGTAATTTTCAAGACTGAAATTGATAGATTGTTATTAGGTAAGTTTATCAAGGGATATGAATCAAAGGCAGGTACAGATTAGCCATGATCTAAGCAAATGGTGGAACAGACTTGAGGGGCTGAATGGCCTACTCCTGTTCCGATAAGTCTTATATCCACAACAATATGCAGAATTCTGGGCCCCAAGGCAGGGTATGTGCAGCAGAGCACAGTAGAGTGGGGAAAACTCGACAAGGCCAGGGACATGGTGGTCCTGCCGAATTTAATGGTCAGACATCATTGTAATTTTTTTTCCATTTCCCTCACAGCAGCTGGACAAGTTGACAGGCTGGCCAGCTGCTGGGCGAGAAAACCAGTGGCAGGAGGCCGCAGCCAGGGATCCTTGGGTAAGGTCCCCACCAATCAGGAGGGAGCGTGAGAGATTGGGGCTTGGTTGGGGGGCGAGGTGAAGGGAAGAGAGCGGTAATCGTGGGGGAGGAAGTGAGAGATCGGAGCTTGGTGGGGAAGGGAGCGAGAGATCGGAGCTTAGTGGGGGAGGGAGCGAGAGTTTGGAGCATGGTGGGGGAGGGAGCGAGAGATCAGAGCATAGTGGGGGAGGGAGCGAGAGTTTGGAGCATGGTGGGTGAGGGAGCAAGAGATCGGAGCATGGTGGGGGAGGGAGCGAGAGTTTGGAGCATGGTGGGTGAGGGAGCAAGAGATCGGAGCATGGTGGGGGAGGGAGCAAGAGTTTGGAGCATGGTGGGTGAGGGAGCAAGAGATCGGAGCATGGTGGGTGAGGGAGCAAGAGTTTGGAGCATGATGAGGGAGGGAGCAAGAGATCGGAGCTTGGTCAGGGGTGCGTGGGGAAAGTACGGTAATCGAGAGGGAGGGAGGAAGAGATCGGGGTTTGTACGGGAGAGGTCACCGATCATGGCAGGGGAGAGATTGGCAGAGTGGAAGCCAAACATTTCCTTAAGGAACTCCTGCTTCTCCTGGCCCACAAGTGACTGACAGCTCTCACCTCCCTTTCACTGCCAGGTTTCCTGAGCCCTAGGAAAACCGCCTGGCAATTGTTAAATTTAAAACCAGCTCCCAATTTGACTGGAAAAGCCTGACACAAATCTGTTAATGAAGTGACCCGCCACTCCATGGTGGGACAGCGGCACGGCATGCTACCCACCGCATTAAAAACTGCAACGGACACATAGGCGGCGGGTTGGGGTCCCGTTGACCGTTTTTTAAATTTTAACTCTCCCCCTGACCCTCTCCTGACCATCGTAGCAGGGTTAATATCAAGGCTCTGGTCTCTCTAAGCAATAACCTGGAATTCGCAATAAGTGAACTGAATAAAAATTCTACTTTGGAACAAGGCTGTCTTGTGAGCTTTGTGCTCTGAGTTTTGTGTCTATTTCAATTCTACTGCTGAGAGTAGTCAATGAGAATGACCAAATTCTCCACAATGGTCCTCAATACTTTTTATAAATGAACATGAAAGATTGAGCAAGACAACTTTTTAATTAAGTCATTGCTTAGAACTTTGGTACTTTCAAGAATCATCAAATTTACTACAACTACAATTAAAGCAACTTCCATTTAGATAGCATATTTAACATAGAAAAATATCCCTAGGGGCTTCACAGAGGTGCAATCGGACCTGCAATCAGCGGTGCAATGGGCGCTGCGATGAAGGGGATATTAGGAAAGCTTGGTCAAAGAGGTGGGTTTTAAGGAGAACCTTAAAGGAAGACAGGGTGGTACAGAGGCAGAAGGGTTTAGGAAGAGAATTCCAGAGCATGGAGCTGAGACAGCTGAAGGAAAGGCCACCAAAGGCGGGACAAAGTGTGGGGGATGCACAAAAATGCTGGAGTCAGAGGAATGGAGAGTTTGATGGAAGTTGTAGGGCTGCAACAAGTTATTACTGGATTTTTAGTTAATTTGCGTCCCATTTAGCGTCTCGGCGGGGCGCAAAAATGTTTTTTTGGGTGTGAAACGAGGCGCACAAGATTTTGTGCCGAGGCGGAACTTTTGCCGATGGGTTTGCGGCAGTGCTAAAACTTATCACCCCGCTGTTGGGATGACGTAAATCATCGTGCATTGCTGTGCTAGCACTCTGGGCGGAACTTTCCAGCATTTTGCCTGATTTAGCGCCCACCTAAGGAACCGCCCAGAAAAAACAGATGGACCCAGCACGCACCAGGTGCTAACGTCAGAGTTGTGAGTGATTAAAAGGATTGGGAGAAGAAGGCTGCATTACTGAATACTTTTGATTGTGAAGTTTTAAGTGAGTTTCTAGCTTGTTTTATATCAGACATTTAAGGACATTGTAAAAGATGGGGACCATGCTAGGTCTAGAGCTGTTTATCCTGGGTGCTTTTGCCATATGGCTTCAAGCTGGAAGAAGGCTTATTGTTCATCATTTGCAACGTAATTGAAGAGGTCACAGACGTATGGGGAGGAGGCCTTATTCCCCACAAGTTTACAGGGAACATCGTTCACACCTCCAGCTCTCTGAGGCACAGTGCGTTAGAAGGCTGCGCTTTCGAAAAGAAGTGCTGATAGAGATATGTCAGCTCATACAGGCAGATCTACAGCCTACTAATGGCAACAGAACTGCACATCCCGTTGAGGTGAAGGTGACTGTGGTACTTGCCTTCTATACCTCCAGCTCTTTCCAGGCATCAGCAGGGGACATATGCTCCATCTCACAGCACGCTACACGTTGCTGCATTCACCAGTTGACTAAGGCACAGTATGCACGCAGGATGGACTTCATAAACTTCCCAATGACCAGGGAAATCCAAAATGAGAGGGCTCTAGGTTTTGGATGATTTGTTGGCTTCCCCAAGGTTCAGGGTGCCCTTGACTGTACGCATGTCATCCAGAGGTTTTCTGAAACCAAAAGGGATTCCACTCCCTGAACGCACAGATCGTCTGCGACCATACTCAGCGCATCATGGCAGTCAATGTCCAATATCCAGGGAACATCCATGATGCTTTCATCTTGCATGAGAGCAGTGTCTCACGCAAGTTCCAGCATCAAGCACAAGGTCAGAGCTGGCTGATCGGGCACAAAGGTTACGGCCTCACCACCTGGCTCATGACCCCCCCTCCAGATCCCTCGGACAGAAGCCGAGCATCGCTATAATGAGAGCCATGCAGCCACATGCAACATCGTCAAACATACAATTGGAGTGCTAAAGCAGCACTTCCGATGCCTGGACCACTCTGGAGACTGCCTGCAATACTCCCCTCAGCAGGTCTGCATTCATTGTGGTGTGCTGCATGCTACACAACTTAGCCATCATGAGGGGACAGGATTTGCCAATGGGGATTGCAGGACCACCTCAGGAGAAAGAGGAGGAGGAGGAAGACGAGGAAGAGGAGCCTGGCGAGGAACCCATGTCACCACCACCACCACCACCATCACCATCATGAAGATTTTGCCGCTGTCAAAGCCTTACGTCGGCAGCTCATAATTGAACGCTTTGCTTGAAAAGTGAACGGCAGGTTTGAGCGTTGACTGGCTATTTTATCCCACCATGTTGATTATTCCTCTCTTATTCTGCATATGAGACACTACACAGGAATGGTTAAGGTGAACAAAAAATGTATTAAACATTGTAACATTGTAAACTTTGTAAACTTCATTGTGATATTTAAATAAAATAATGAGCTGCATCCAACAGTGTGATAATTCAAGATCACTAATCGAACACAATCCAGCAGTATGATGCTGTAACATAAATAAACTGCATCCAGCATCAAGCATCAAGAACATAATATAGCAATGTGATACTGTAACATAAATAAAATGTATCCAGCATCAACAACATAATCCAGCAGTGTGATACTGTAACATAAATATCCTTGCATCTGTCATGTATTCAACCAACATTGTAATCCATGTATAATCTGACCTAAATTGTACACTGTGAGAACAATGACCAATAGGTGGTGAACTTGTGGGAGACACTCCTAACCTGGACCTTCAAGTATAAAAGGGGAAGCTCCACCCACTTCCATCACTTGAGTGCTAAGGAATAAAGGACAGGTCACAGACTGACCTTCTCTCAAGCATGGGCCTCGTGTGCATTTATACTGCATAGTAAGGACGTATCAATGGCAACAAGAAACTGGGATTTAAACCACGTGAGCATGGCCACTAGCAGAATAGACGAGAGGTACTGTGTTAAGGAATGGTTGGGACAGAGATTCAACATTGTTAAAGCAGCACACAGTTCTCCAGGCAGACAAGGGCAATCGGGCATGCCCCAACATGTAGTCAAACCCAGAGGGGGAGTTCGACAGAAACAATGGCAAGCTGAATGGCGATTCACGCCATTGCAAGGGATAATGCGGCCAGTAATGGGGCCATCAACACCTGTTAATGGCGCACTCAAGGACAGTCACAGGGGCAGACAGGAACGATCGACTGGCAAGGGACCTTTTGTTTCCAACAACAGCTCATGTTGGAGGCGTGGAGGCACACACTCAGCCAGAGTTCGCAGAGATGAGCAAAATACCTGCAGAAATTGCAGAAATGAACGCTGGGGGAAATCGCTGGAAACTGAAGTTCAACGAGTTCATGTGGAGCAGGTATACAGTTCATACACCAGGATGCCACCGATAATGATGAAAGTGCTCCTCAATGGCATCCCAGTATCAACGAAGCTAGACACGGGGGCCAGCCAGTCCCTGATGGGTATCAAACAATTCGAAAAGTTGTGGGCGTCCAAGGCCAGGAGGCCAAAATTATCGTCGATTGACGCACAGCTACGGACATACACAAAGAAGATCATTCCGGTGCTAGGCAGCGCCACGGTAGTCATGACCCACAAAGATTCGGAGAAAAGGTTGCCACTCTGGGTTGTCCCGGGGAATGGTCCCGCAGTACTGGGGAGGAGTTGGCTTGCTGTCATGAACTGGAAATGGGGCGATGTCAATGCAATTTCCTCTGTGGAACGAGTATCATGCTCACAGATCCTGGACAAATTTGATTCATTGTTTCAACCCGGCATCGGCACTTTCATGGGGGCCAAGGTAGTGATTCACATAAACCCGGATGCCAGGCCAGTACACCACAAGGCCAGAGCAGTGCCGTACGTGATGCGGGAAAAGGTAGAAGGCGAATTGGACCGCCTGCTGAGGGAAGGCATCATCTCGCCAGTCGAATTCAGTGACTGGGCGAGCCCGATTGTGCCGGTGCTCAAGGCGGATGGGTCGGTCAGGATATGTGGTGATTACAAGGCCACCATCAATCGGGTGTCACTCCAAGACCAGTACCCGCTACCGAGAGCGACAATATCCGGTGGCAAACTTTTTTCAAAATTGGACCTGACCTCAGCTTACATGACCCAGGTGTTGGCGAATGAGTCGAAGAAGCTGACCACCATCACGACACACAAGGGGTTGTTTGAGAACAACAGATGTCCGTTTGGGATTCGCTCGGCCGCCACGATCTTCCAATGAAATATGGAAAGCCTCCTCAAGTTGATTCCGGGGACAGTGGTTTTCAGGACGACATCCTCATCACGGGTTACGATACTGAAGAACACCTCCACAACCTGGAGGAGGTGCTATGCAGACTGGACCGGGTAGGGCTGCGACTGAAAAAGGCGAAGTGCGTCTTCCTAGCTCCAGAGGTAGAATTCCTGGGGATGAAGGTAGCAGCAGACGGGATCAGCCCTACTGCATCCAAGACGGAAGCGATCCAGAGAGAACCCAGAACCTGTAACACGACGGAGCTGCATTCGTTCCTGGTGCTCCTGAACTATTTTGGTAACTTTCTTCCCAAATTGAGTACACTGCTCGAGCCGCTACATGTGCTCCTATGCAAAGGTCATGAATGGGTCTGGGGAGACAGCCAGGAAAGGGCTTTTAATAGAGCACACAATTTGTTGTGTTCCAACAATCTGTTAACGCTATATGACCCATGTAAGAAACTTGTGTTAACGTGTGATGCGTCGTCCTATGGTGTTGGGTGTGTGTTGCAGCATGTCAATGCCAAGGGTCAGTTACAGCCGGTAGTTTATGCCTCCAGAAGTCTGTCCCAGGCAGAAAGGGGCTACGGGATGGCAGAAAAGGAGGCGCTCGCATGTGTATATGCGGTAAAGAAAATGCACCAGTACCTGTTTGGCAGGAAATTTGAGCTGGAGACAGATCACAAACCCCTAACGTCCCTTTTGGCCGACAACAAGGCCATAAATGAAAACGCATCGGCCCACATACAGAGGTGGGCACTCACGTTAGCCGCCTATGACTACACAATTCAGCACAGACCGGGCACCGGAAACTGCGCCGATGCACTCAGCAGGCTCCCACTAGCCACCACTGAGGGGGCTACCGAGCATGCTGCTGAGATGGTCATGGCTGTTGAAGCTTTCGGAAGCGAAGGCTCACCCGTGACAGCCCGTCAGATTAAAGTCTGGACAAATAGAGACCCGCTATTGTCTCTAGTCAAGAAATGTGTCCTGAATGGGAACTGGGCAGCCACGTACAGGGTATGCCCTGAGGAATTTAAACCATTTCACAGGCGCAGGGATGAACTCTCGATTCAGGCCGATTGCCTACTGTGGGGAAACCGCGTAGTCATGCACCAGATGGGCAGAGAGGTGTTCATCAGAGAACTCCACTATGGATAGACGCAGATCTGGAACTTTGTGTTCGCAGGTGCAACACGTGTGCCCAGCTGGGCAATGCGCCCAGGGAAGCCCCCCTTAGCCCCTGGCCATGCCCCGCCAAGCCTTGGTCACGCATCCATGTGGACTACGCAGGTCCTTTCATGGTAAAAATGTTTTTGGTTGTAGTAGACGCCTACTCCAAATGGATCGAGTGTGACATTTTAAATTCAAGCACATCCTCTGCCACGGTAGAAAATCTACGGGCAATGTTCGCCGCCCACGGTCTACCGGATATCTTGGTCAGCGACAATTGCCCGTGCTTCACAAGCACTGAATTGCAGGAATTCATGGCAGGCAATGGAATTAACCATGTTAGAACGGCACCGTTCAAGCTGGCCTCAAACGGCCAGGCAGAACGAGCAGTGCAGATAATCAAACAGGGGTTGCTCGGAATCCAAGGGGGTTCCTACAAAGCCGGTTATCATGCTTCCTGTTGGCCTACAGATCCCGACCACACTCGCTCACAGGGGTTCCACCCACAGAGCTGCTAATGAAAAGAACGCTCAAAACCCGGTTATCCCTTATATACCCCACCATGAAAGAAATTATCGAGAGCAGACGCCAGTCACAACATGACTACCATGACAGGAATGCGAGGGCACGATGTATTGATGTAAATGACCCTGTTTTTGTCCTCATCTACGCTGCAGGGCCCAAATGGCTCGCAGGTACTTTGATTGCCAAAGAGGGAAATAGGATTCTGATAGTTAAACTTGCCAATGGACAAATCTGCCGCAAACACATGGATCAAACAAAAAGGAGGTTAGCAACCCCATAGAAGAAGCAGAGGAAGAACACGATATAGAGATCACTCCACCACAGGTGACCGAACACCGGAACCAAAGGGAGGAGTGCCCAGTCACTGTGGGCAGTCCGGATAGGCCTGAGGCACCGCGAGCAGCGCGAGTCCGGGGTGCGTGGAGAGGCCTAAAAAGGCCCAATGTCGGAGGAGGAGCGGCAGTTCGAGCAGCGCCAGTCCGGGGTGCGTGGTGAGGCCTATAAGGGCCCAGCTTGTACAGCTCCAGCTGGGAGAAAAAGCAAAAAAAAAGTCGAAAGAAATCAAAAGGTGACGTCACAGCCAAAGGGGTAAGTGATTGGCTGGTGATTGGTGAGTAGCTTTTCTTTTTCTTTTTTATATCAGTAAGTAAGCCATTAACATTGTTGTCTTTTTCTTTTTTATATCAGCAAATAACCTGTTAATATTGTTGTCGCCAAATTAAGTGTATCTAAGGGTTACGTCATGGCAGGAGAGCTCGGTCACGTGATATGCACCTCCTGTACCATGTGGGAACTCAGGGACACTTCCGGTGTCCCTGACAACTACATGTGCGGGAAGTGTATCCGCCTCCAGCTCCTGACGGACCGTGTTGCAGATTTGGAGCTGGGGGTGGATTCACTCTGGAGCATCCACGATGCTGAGAATGATGTGAATAGCACATTTAGCGAGTTGGTCTTACCGCAGGTGAAGAGTCCACAGCCAGCTAGGGAATGGAAGACCAGCAGGAAGAGCAGTTCAAGGAAGGTAGTGCAGAGATCCCCTGCGGCCATCCCCCTGCAAAACAGATACAGTGCTTTGAGTACTGTTGAGGGGGATGACTCATCAGGGGAGGGCAGCAGCAGCCAAGTTCATGGCACCGTGACTGGCTCTGTTGCACAGGAGGGCAGGAAAAAGAGTGGGAGAGCGATAGTGATAGGGGATTCAATTGTAAGGGGAATAAATAGGCGTTTCTGTCAACGCAACCAAGACTCCAGGATGGTATGTTGCCTCCCTGGTGCAAGGGTCAAGGATGTCTCGGAGCGGGTGCAGGACATTCTGAAAAGGGAGGGAGACAGCCAGTTGTCATGGTGCACATAGGTACCAACGATATAGGTAAAAAAAGGGATGAGGTCCTACGAGACGAATTTAAGGAGCTAGGAGCTAAATTAAAAAGGAGGACCTCAAAAGTAGTAATCTCGGGATTGTGACCAGTGCCACGTGCTGGTCAGAGTCGGAATCGCAGGATAGCTCAGATGAATACGTGGCTTGAGGAGTGGTGCAGCAGGGAGGGATTCAAATTCCTGGGGCATTGGAACCGGATCTGGGGGAGGTGGGACCAGTACAAACCGGACGGTCTGCACCTGGGCAGGACCGGAACCAATGTCCGAGGGGGAGTGTTTTCAAGTGCTGTTGGGGAGGAGTTAAACTATTATGGCAGGGGGATGGGAACCAATGCAGGGAGACACATGGAAACAAAATGGAGACAGAAGCAAAAGACAGAAAGGAGATGACTAAAAGTGGAGGGCAGAGAAACCCAAGGCAAAAAACAAAAAGGGCCAATGTACAGCAAAATTCTAAAGGGTCAAAGTGTAATAAAATGGCAAGCCTGAAAGGTCGGTGCCTTAATGCGAGGAGTATTCGGAACCCAGGAGAGGACTCTGAGCTAGTTAGAGTGGGTGAGAACGCTAATGAACAAGACCCCAAGAAAGAATGCAAAAGGCAGGAGGCAGCAGAGCAGATTAGCACAGGGCTAAGTGTAAACCACAAGGTGATAGGAAGGGACAATATGTATGAATATAAAGAGGCTGCAGGAGGGGTCAAAACTAAAAATCATGGTTTAAAAACTAGTATTAAAGCACTCTACCGAAACGCACGCCGCATTAGAAATAAAGTAAATGAGTTGACGGCACAAATCATTACAAATGGGTATGATTTGGTGGCCATTACAGAAACGTCGTTGCAGGGTGGCCAAGAGTGGGAATTAAACATATAAGAACATAAGAACATAAGAACATAAGAATTAGGAACAGGAGTAGGCCATCTAGCCCCTCAAGCCTGCTCCGCCATTCAACAAGATCATGGCTGATCTGGCCGTGGACTCAGCTCCACTTACCCGCCCGCTCCCCGTAACCCTTAATTCCCTTATTGGTTAAAAATCTATCTGTGACTTGAATACATTCAATGAGCTAGCCTTAACTGCTTCCTTGGGCAGAGAATTGCACAGATTCACAACCCTCTGGTCGAAGAAATTCCTTCACAACTCGGTTTTAAATTGGCTCCCCCATATTTTGAGGTTGTGCCCCCTAGTTCTAGTCTCCCCGACCAACCTCTCTGCCTCTATCTTGTCTATCCCTTTCATTATTTTAAATGTTTCTAGAAGATCCCCCCTCATCCTTCTGAACTCCAATGAGTAAAGACCCAGTCTACTTAATCCATCATCATAAGGTAACCCCCTCATCTCCAGAATCAGCCTCATGAATTGTCTCTGTACCCTCTCCACAGCTAGTATATCCTTCCTTAAGTAAGGTGACCAAATCTGCATGCAGTACTCCAGGTGCGGCCTCACCAATACCCTATACAGTTGCAGAAGGACCTCCCTGCTTTTGTACTCCATCCCTCTCGCAATGAAGGCCAACATTCTATTTGCCTTCACTTTAACTTTAACATTAACTTTTTGGGATTCATGCACAAGGACCCTCTAGGTCCCTCTGCACCGCAGCATGTTGTAATTTCTCCCCCTTCAAATAATATTCCCTTTTACTCTTTTTTTTCCCAAGGTGGATGACCTCGCACTTTCCTACATTGTATTCCACCTGCCAAACCTTAGCCCATTCGCCTAACCTATCTAAATCTCTTTGCAGCCTCTCTGTGTCCTCTACACAACCCGCTTTCCCACTAATCTTTGTGTCATCTGCAAATTTTGTTACACTACACTCTGTCCCCTCTTCCAGGTCATCTATGTATATTGTAAACAGTTGTGGTCCCAGCACCGATCCCTGTGGCACACCACTAACCACCGATTTCCAACTCGAAAAGGACCCATTTATCCCGACTCTCTGCTTTCTGTTCATCAGCCAATTCTCTATCCATGCTAATACATTTCCTCTGACTCCGCCTACCCTTATCTTCTGCAGTCACCTTTTGTGTGGCACCTTGTCGAATGCCTTTTGAAAATCTAAATACACCACATCCATCGGTACACATCTATCCACCATGCTCGTTATATCCTCAAAGAATTCCAGTAAATTAGTTAAACATGATTTCCCCTTCATGAATCCATGCTGCGTCTGCTTGATTGCACTATTCCTATCTAGATGTCCCGCTATTTCTTCCTTAATGGTAGCTTCAAGCATTTTCCCCACTACAAATGTTAAACTAACCGGCCGATAGTTACCTGCCTTTTCTCTGCCCTCTTTTTTAAACAGAGGCGTTACATTAGCTGCCTTCAAATCCGCTGGTACCTCCCCAGAGTCCAGAGACTTTTGGTAGATTTAAACGAATGCATTTGCTATAACTTCCGCCATCGCTTTTAATACCCTGAGATGCATTTCATCAGGACCAGGGGACTTGTCTACCTTGAGTCCCATTAACCTGTCCAGCACTACGCACCTAGTGATAGTGATTGTCTCAAGGTTCTCCCTTCCCACATTCCTGTGACCAGCAATTTTTGGCATGGTTTTTGTGTCTTCCACTGTGAAGACCGAAGCAAAATAATTGTTTAAGGTCTCAGCCATTTCCACATTTCCCATTATTAAATTCCCCTTCTCATCTTCTAAGGGACCAATATTTACTTTAGTCACTCTTTTCCGTTTTATATATCTGAAAAAGCTTTTACTATCCGTTTTTATGTTTTGCGCAAGTTTACCTTCGTAATCTATCTTTCCTTTCTATATTGCTTTCTTAGTCATTCTTTGCTGTCGTTTAAAATTTTCCCAATCTTCTAGTTTCCGACGAACCTTGGCCACCTTATACGCATTGGTTTTTAATTTGATACTCTCCTTTATTTCCTTGGTTATCCACGGCTGGTTATCCCTTCTCTTACCGCCCTTCTTTTTCACTGGAATATATTTTTGTTGCGCATTATGAAAGAGCTCCTTAAAAGTCCTCCACTGTTCCTCAATTGTGCCACCGTTTAGTCTGTGTTTCCAGTCTACTTTAGCCAACTCTGCCCTTATCCCACTGTAGTCCCCTTTGTTTGAGCATAGTACGCTCGTTCGAGACACTAATTCCTCATCCTCAATCTGTATTACCAATTCAACCATACTGTGATCACTCATTCCGAGGATCTTTTACTAGGAGATCGTTGATTATTCCTGCCTCATTACACAGGACCAGATCTAAGATAGCTTGCTCCCTTGTAGGTTCTGTAACATACTGTTCTAAGAAACAATCCCGAATGCATTCTATGAATTCCTCCTCCAGGCTACCCCGTCCGATTTGATTTGACCAATCGATATGTAGGTTAAAATCCCCCATGATTACTGCCGTTCCTTTTTCACATGCCTCCATTATTCCCTTAATTATTGTCCTCCCCACCATGAAGTTATTATTTGGGAGCCTATAAACTACACCCACAATGATTCAACATTTTGTTCATTAGAGCTAATATCGTCTTTCACAACTGCCCTGATAGCACCCTTTATTAACAGAGCTACCCCACCTCCTTTCCCTTCTTGTCTATCTTTCCGAATCTTCAGATACCCCTGTATGTTTAGGGCTATCTGACAATTCGGAAGGATAGACAAGAAGGGAAAGGAGTTAGGGTAGCTCTGTTAATAAAGGATGATATCAGGGCATTTGTGAGAGACGATATTGGCTCTAATGAACAAAATGTTGAATCATTGTGGGTGGAGATTCGAGATAGTAAGGGGAAAAAGTCACTGGTGGGCGTAGTTTATAGTACCCCAAATAATAACTTCACGATGGGGCGGATAATAATCAAGGGAATAATAGAGGCATTTGAAAAAGGAATGGCAGTAATCGTGGCGATTTAAACCTACATATCGATTGGTCAAATCAAATTGCACGGGGTAGCCTGGAGGAGGAATTCATGGAATGCATACGGGATTGTTTCTTAGAACAGTATGTTACAGAACCTACAAGGGAGCAAGCTATCTTAGATCTGGTCCTGTGTAATGAGACAGGAATAATAAACGATCTCCTGGTAAAAGATCCTCTCGGAATGAGTGATCACAGTATGGTTGAATTTGTAATACAGATTGAGGATGAGGAAGTAGTGTCTCAAACGAGCGTACTATGCTTAAACTAAGGGAACTACAGTGGGATGAGGGCAGAGTTAGCTAAAGTAGACTGGGAACACAGACTAAATGGTGGCACAATTGAGGAACAGTGGAGGACTTTTAAGGAGCTCTTTCATAGTGCTCAACAAAAATATATTCCAGTGAAAAAGAAGGGCGGTAAGAGAAGGGATAACCAGCCGTGGATAACCAAGGAAATAAAGGAGAGTATCAAATTAAAAACCAATGCGTATAAGGTGGCCAAGGTTCGTCGGAAACTAGAAGATTGGGAAAATTTTAAACGACAGCAAAGGATGACTAAGGAAGCAATAAAGAAATGATAGATAGATTACGAAAGTAAACTTGCGCAAAACATAAAAACAGACAGTAAAAGCTTTTTCAGATATATAAAACGGAAGAGAGTGACCAAAGTAAATGTTGGTCCCTTAGAAGATGAGAAGGGGGATTTAATAATGGGAAATGTGGAAATGGCTGAGACCTTAAACAATTATTTTGCTTCCGTCTTCACAGTGGAAGACACAAAAACCATGCCAGAAATTGCTGGTCACGGGAATGTGGGAAGGGAGGACCTTGAGACAATCACTATCACTCGGGGGATAGTGCTGGACAGGATAATGGGACTCAAGGTAGACAAGTCCCCTGGTCCTGATGAAATGCATCCCAGGGTATTAAAAGAGATGGCGGAAGTTATAGTAGATGCATTCGTTATAATCTACCAAAATTCTCTGGACTCTGGGGAGGTATCAGCGGATTGGAAAGCAGCTAATTTAACGCCTCTGTTTAAAAAAGGGGGGCAGACAAAAGGCAGCTAAATATAGGCCGGTTGATTTAACATCTGTCGTGGTGAAAATGCTTGAAGCTATCATTAAGGAAGAAATAGCGGGACATCTAGATAGGAATAGTGCAATCAAGCAGACGCAACATGGATTCATGAAGGGGAAATCATGTTTAACTAATTTACTGGAATTCTTTGAGGATATAACGAGCATGGTGGATAGAGGTGTACCGATGGATGTGGTGTATTTAGATTTCCAACAGGCATTCGATAAGTTGCCACACAAAAGGTTACTGCAGAAGATAAAGGTACGCGGAGTCAGAGGAAATGTATCAGCATGGATAGAGAATTGGCTGGCTGACAGAAAGCAGAGAGTCGGGATAAATGGGTCCTTTTCGAGTTGGAAATCGGTGGTTAGTGATGTGCCACAGGGATCGGTGCTGGGACCACAACTGTTTACAATATACATAGATGACCTGGAAGAGGGGACAGAGTGTAATGTAACAAAATTTGCAGATGACACAAAGATTAGTGGGAAAGTGGGTTGTGTAGAGGACACAGAGAGGCTGCAAAGAGATTTAGATAGGTTAAACAAATGGGCTAAGGTTTGGCAGATGGAATACAATGTCGGAAAATGTGAGCTCATTCACCTTGGAAAAAAAAACAGTAAAAGGGAATATTATTTGAAGGGGAAGAAATTACAAAATGCTGTGGTGCAGAGGGACCTGGGGGTCCTTGTGCATGAATCCCAAAAAGTTAGTTTGCAGGTGCAGCAGGTAATAAGGAAGGCAAATGGAATGTTGGCCTTCATTGCGAGAGGGATGGAGTACAAAAGCAGGGAGGTCCTTCTGCAACTGTATAGGGTATTGGTGAGGCCGCACCTGGAGTACTGCGTGTAGTTTTGGTCACCTTACTTAAGGAAGGATATACTAGCCTTGGAGTGGGTACAGAGATGATTCACTCGGCTGATTCTGGAGATGAGGGCGTTACCTTATGATGATAGATTGAGTAGACTAGGTCTTTACTCATTGGAGTTCAGAAGGATGAGGGGTGATCTTATAGAAACATTTAAAATAATGAAAGTGATAGACAAGATAGAGGTAGAGAGGTTGTTTCCACTGGTCGGGGAGACTAGAACTAGGGGGCACAGCCTCAAAATACGGGGGAGCCAATTTAAAACCGAGTTGAGAAGGAATTTCTTCTCCTGGAGCGTTGTGAATCTGTGGAATTCTCTGCCCAAGGAAGCAGTTGAGGCTAGCTCATTGAATGTATTCAAATCACAGATAGATAGATTTTTAAACAATAAGGGAATTAAGGGTTATGGGGAGAGGGCGGGTAAGTGGAGCTGAGTCCACGGCCAGATCAGCCATGATCTTGTTGAATGGCAGAGCAGGCTCGAGGGGCTAGATGGCCTACTCCTGTTCCTAATTCTTATGTTCTTATGTTCTTAAACAGCAGACACTCAGGCCAGCACCCAACAATCGGAGCCCCAACTCAGGCGCTCTGTAAGAGAGCGTAAATCACCAAAGAGACTCAACCTGTGATTCCAATAAGAATTTGGGGGGAGAGGTGATGTCATGTATTCAACCAGCATTGTAACCCATGTATAATCTGACCTAAGTTGTATACTGTGAGAACAATGACCACTAGGTGGTGAACTTGTGAGAGACACTCCTAACCTGGACCTTCAGCTTTAAAAGGGGAAGCTCCACCCACTTCCATCACTTGAGTGCTAAGAAATAACGGACAGGTCACAGACTGACCTTCTCTCAAGCATGGGCCTCGTGTGCATTTATACTGTATAGTTGGAATGTATCAGCATCCAGCATCAAGAACATAATCCAGCAGTGCGATAATTAAATCAAATCCTGCCCCACTATTTTTTCCCACCGTCTGTTGCCCTCCTTCCCGTCATCCCCCTGCCTTGCCTACTGCTCCTAATCAAAGTGGCACCAGAGCGTGCAGGAAGGCTGCCAGAGCGCTGCTGTATTGGGGGGAGAGACAATGGAGACAGCATCTGGGGATGCACTGGACTAGCTCGTGGCATGGGAGGCCCAATTTCTGATTGGCTAGCCTCTTCATTGGTGTCGCCAGTCACAGGTGGTTTGGGTGACAACCGTTTCTGATGCTTGGTTGGCGACTGAGTGCGGGGAGACGGAATGTTGTCATCCGAAGGAATGATGCCACCTCCCATATCCCTGGAGCCATTTGGTCGCCGACGGGGTTAGCAACTTGAGCACCTTGCTGCCTGCTTTGGAACCATCACTTCGCCGTGTGACAGGGGGGAATGCAGAGTATGGAGGCAGGCATGGATTGCATCACCTGCCCAAGTTGAAGCAGAGCTTGTGCCTGTGATGCGCCATATTCTGCTAGGGCTCGTACCACACTCTCCGGGACTCCAGTGCCACGGCTGGAGGCCACCAGCCTTGTATGTGCATTGATGGCCTCGCTGGTATCACGGCTCGCACTGACAATCTGCGACCCTACCTCTGTAATGGTTGCTTTCAGACTATCAATGCTAGCCGGAATCCGGAGCTGACACCTGACCTGGATGCTCTCCGACTTTGCTGACTCACCCTCCGGAGAGATGGCCTTTGGGGATTAAACCCCAGCACTGTGTTGCTGCATGGCACTGTTCCCAAAAGCCTCGGATTCCTTGAACCCTGAGAATGTCACATTGTCCTCAGGTGCTGAGTGACGGTGGTGGAGCAGTGGTTGAATGATGCTGCGCCGGAGCCGGCTCATCGGTATCCTCCTCCTCCTCTTCCTCCTCCTCCAGATGATGCCCTGATGTGGAGTGGTCCCTTGAGGGATGCTGTGCCTGTATTGGTTATCTAGAAGTAGAAAGCAGCAGACGAGTGGTTAGAAGCAGGGGAGGGAGCAGGGTGACATAAGAAAGGTCGCATAGCACAGGCTTATTTGAAGGACCGCCACTACTCCATTATATCTAGTCCAGAGGCACTGCAGGACATTGCCCCAACCTATCCCAGGGAGTGTGCAGGACATTGCCCCAATCCAGCCCAGGGAGTTTATAGGACTTACCCTCAGTATCTGAGCAGGGGTCAGCGCCCCCAGTGGCAGCTGCCCGACCAGTGACACCGATGAGGCCTGTCACTCTGTCCTCAATATCAGTGAGTGGCTGGGTCTGAGGTGGATCGCCGCTTGTCCGCATCTGCTTGCGGCGATTATGAGACTTCTTTGCCTGCAAACATGAAAATGGGAATGGTTACAAAAGGGTCCATCTGCTTTTATGGCACAGATAGCCACCAAAGCATTTATACCATACTGTTTGAATGTAATAGAGTCCTCTGTTTAATGGCCTTGGAAGTTGCACATGGTTCATCGGGAGGACATTGAAGTGGGGAGCCATCTTATGAGATCTCAGAAAGCAATCTTAATAATGTGTAAAGATCATTCATGGCAAATAGGGTGCCAAACTCAGCCTACCTATGTGTCATGCATTTTAGGAGGCAACCCACAGTGCGCCGAGTGGCACCAACAGCAAGGGAACAAATAGTGTATCAGATTTATCCTTAAAGTAATGAAGGAGTGCATGAATGAAAATAGTACTCACTCTGACGACCCTGGTGAGATCGGTATATTTCTTTTGGCAATTTGTGCCAGTCCTGACCACAGTGTCTGTGGCAGAGACCTCAACAGTGATTTCCCTCCAAATTCTCTTGAATATAGAAACATAGAAACATAGAAAATAGGTGCAGGAGTAGGCCATTCGGCCCTTCGAGCCTGCACCGCCAGTCAATGAGTTCATGGTTGAACATGCAACTTCAGTACCCCATTCCTGCTTTCTCGCCATACCCCTTGATCCCCCTAATAGTAAGGACTACATCTAACTCCTTTTTGAATATATTAAGTGATTTGGCCTCAACAACTTTCTGTGGTAGAGAATTCCATAGGTTCACCACTCTCTGGGTGAAGAAGTTTCTCCTCATCTCGGTCCTAAATGGCTTACCCCTTATCCTTAGACTGTGACCCCTGGTTCTGGACTTCCCCAACATTGGGAACATTCTTCCTGCATCTAACCTGTCTCAACCCGTCAGAATTTTAAACGTTTCTATGAGATCCTCTCTCATTCTTCTGAACTCCAGTGAATACAAGCCCAGTTGATCCAGTCTTTCCTGATATGTCAGTCCTGCCATCCTGGGAATCAGTCTGGTGAACCTTCGCTGCACTCCCTCAATAGCAAGAATGTCCTTCCTCAAGTTAGGAGACCAAAACTGTACACAATACTCCAGGTGTGGCCTCACCAAGGCCCTGTACAACTGCAGTAACACATCCCTGCCCCTGTACTCAAATCCCCTCGCTATGAAAGCCAACATGCCATTTGCTTTCTTAACCGCCTGCTGTACCTGCATGCCGACCTTCAATGACTGATGAACCATGACACCCAGGTCTCGTTGCACCTCCCTTTTTCCTAATCTGTCACCTTTCAGATAATAGTCTGTCTCTCTGTTTTTACCACCAAAGTGGATAACCTCACATTTATCCACATTATACTTCATCTGCCATGCATTTGCCCACTCACCTAACCTATCCAAGTCACTCTGCAGCCTCGTAGCATCCTCCTCGCAGCTCACACTGCCACCCAACTTCGTGTCATCCGCAAATTTGGAGATACTACATTCAATCCTCTTGTCTAAATCATTAATGTACAATGTAAACAGCTGGGGCCCCAGCACAGAACCTTGCAGTACCCCACTAGTCACTGCCTGCCATTCTGAAAAGTACCCATTTACTCCTACTCTTTGCTCCTGTCTGCCAACCAGTTCTCAATCCACGTCAGCACACTACCCCCAATCTCATGTGCTTTAACTTTGCACATTAATCTCTTGTGTCGGACCTTGTCGAAAGCCTTCTGAAAGTCCAAATACACCACATCAACTGGTTCTCCCTTGTCCATCTACCCATCCTCAAAAAAGTCCAGAAGATTTGTCAAGCATGATTTCCCTTTCACAAATCCATGCTGACTTGGACCTATGATGTCACCTCTTTCCAAATACGCTGCTATGATATCCTTAATAATTGATTCCATCATTTTACCCACTACCGATGTCAGGCTGACCGGTCTATAATTCCCTGTTTTCTTTCTCCCTCCTTTTTTAAAAAGTGGGGTTACATTGGCTATCCCCAACTCCATAGGAACTGATCCAGAGTCTATGGAATGTTGGAAAATGACTGTCAATGCATCCACTATTTCCAAGGCCACCTCCTTAAGTACTCTGGGATGCAGACCATCAGGCCCTGGGGATTTATCAGCCTTCAATCCCATCAATTTTCCCAACACAATTTCCTGACTAATAAGGATTTCCCTCAGTTCCTCCTTCTTACTAGACCCTCTGACCCATTTTATATCCGGAAAGTTGTTTGTGTCCTTCTTCGTGAATACTGAACCAAAGTACTTGTTCAATTGGTCTGCCATTTCTTTGTTCCCTGTTATGACGTCCCCTGATTCTGACTGCAGGGGCCTACATTTGTCTTTACTAACCTTTTTCTCTTTACATATCTATAGAAGCTTTTGCAGTCCGTTTTAATATTCCCTGCAAACTTCCTCTCGTACTCTATTTTCCCTGCCCTAATCAAACCCTTTGTCCTCCTCTGCTGAGTTCTAAATTTCTCCCAGTCCCCAGGTTCGTTGCTATTTCTGGTCAATTTGTATGCCACTTCCTTGACTTTAATACTATCCCTGATTTCCCTTGATAGCCACGGTTGAGCCACCTTCCCTTTTTTTATTTTTACGCCAGACAGGGATGTTCAATTGTTGTAGTTCATCCATGCGGTCTCTAAATGTCTGCCATTGCCCATCCACTGTCAACCCCTTAAGTATCATTCGTCAATCTATCCTCGCCAATTCACGCCTCATACCTTCAAAGTTACCCTTCTTTAAGTTCTGAACCATGTTCTCTGAATTAACCATTTCATTCTCCATCCTAATGTCGAATTCCACCATATTATGGTCACTCTTCCCCAAGGGGCCTCGCACAACGAGATTGCTAATGAATCCTCTCTCATTACACAACATCCAGTCTAAGATGGCCTCGCCCCCTAGTTGGTTCCTCGACATATTGGTCTGGAAAACCATCCCTTATGCACTCCAGGAAATCCTCCTCCACCGTATTGCTTCCAGTTTGGTTAGCCCAATCTATATGCATATTAAAATCACCCATGATAACTGCTGCACCTTTATTGCATGCAGCCCTAATTTCCTGTTTGATGCCCTCCCCAACATCACTACTACTGTTTGGAGGTCTGTACACAACTCCCACTAACGTTTTTTGCCCTTTGGTGTTCTGCAGCTCTACCCATATAGATTCCACATCATCCAAGCTAATGTCCTTCCTAACTATTGCATTAATCTCCTATTTAACCAGCAATGCCAACCCACCTCCTTTTACTTTTATTCTATCCTTCCTGAATGTTGAATACCCTTGGACATTGAGTTCCAAGCCCTGATCATCCTGGAGCCACGTCTCTGTAATCCCAATCACATCATATCTGTTCACATCTATTTGCACAGTTAATTCATCCACCTTATTACGGATACTCCTTGCATTAAGACACAAAGCCGTCAGACTTGTTTTGTGAACATCCTTTGTCCTTTTACAATTATGATATAGTGTGGCTCTTTTTGTTTCTTGCCTTTGTTTACTCGACCTTCCACTATTGCTTTTTACCTTTCTACCATCTGTTTCTGACCCCATATTACTTCACCCTGTCTCGCTGCAGAGGTTCCCATCCCCCTGCCATATTAGTTTAAACACTCCCGAACTGCATTAGCAAATGTTACCCCTAGGACATCAGTTCCAGTCCTGCCCAAGTTCAGACCGTCCCTTTTGTATAGGTCCCACTTCCCCCAGAACTGGTTCCAATGTCCCAGGAATTTGAATCCCTCCCTCTTGCACCATTGCTCAAGCCACATATTTATTCTAACTATCCTGCTCCCTCTACTCTGATTAGCATGTGGCACTGGTAGCAATCCAGAGATTACTACCTTTGAGGTCCTACTTTTTATGGATGGCAGTGGTCTAGAACCACCCCAAAGATGCAACTCCTGCCATCTCCATTCCACAGACCACACTAAAGCTTCATTAGCCCCTAGCACGTCTTCCCTCGTCCTCCTCCATCATCGAATTCAAAATGTGAAATGGCTGATTCATAAGAACATAAGAACATAAGAAATCGGAGCAGGAGTAGGCCATTTGTGCCCTCAAGCCTGCTCCGCCATTTAAAAAGATCATGGCTGATCTGATCATGGACTCAGCTCCACTTCCCTGCCCGCTCCCCATAACCTTTTATTCCCTTATTGCTCAAAAATCTGTCTATCTCCGCCTTAAATATATTCAATGACCCAGCCTCCACGGCTCTCTGGGACAGAGAATTCCACAGATTTATAACCCTCTGAGAGAAGAAATTTCTTCTCCTCTCAGTTTTAAATGGACGGCCCCTTATTCTGAGACTATGCCTCCTAGTCTTAGTATCCCCTATGAGTGGAAATATCCTCACTGCATCTACCTTGTCGAACCCCTTCATTATCTTATATGTTTCGATAAGATAATTCTTCTGAACTCCAATGAGTATAGGCCCAATTTACTCAACCTATCTTCACAGGTCAACCCCTTCATCTCTGGAATCAACCGAGTGAATCTTCTCTGAACAGCCTCTAATGCAAGTATATCCCTCCTTAAAAACTGTATGCAGTCATCATCATCATCATAGGCAGTCCCTCGGAATCAATGAAGACTTGCTTCCACTCTTAAAATGAGTCCTTAGGAGGCTGAACAGTCCAATACGAGAGCCACAGTCCCTGTCACAGGTTGGACAGATAGTCGTTGAGGGAAAGGGTGGGTGGGACAGGTTTGCCGCCGCTCTTTCTGCTGCCTGCGCTTGATTTCTACATGCTCTCGGCGATGAGAATTCGAGGTGCTCAGCACCCTCCTGGGTGCACTTCTTCCATTAGGGATCTTTGGCCAGGGACTCCCAGATGTCAGTGGGGATGTTGCACTTTTTCCGGGAGGCTTTGAGGGTCCCTGTAACATTTCCTCTGCCCACCTTTGGCTCGTTTGCCGTGAAGGAGTTCCGAGTAGAGCGCTTGCTTTGAGAGTCTTGTATCTGGCATGCGAATGATGTGGCTTGCCCAGCGGAGCTGATCAAGTGTGGTCAGTGCTTCAATGCTGAGGATGTTGGCCTGGTCAAGGACGCTGATGTTGGTGGGTCTGTCCTCCCAGGGGATTTGTAGGATCTTGCAGAGGCATTGTTGGTGGTATTTCTCCAGCGACTTGAGGTGTCTACTGTACATGGTCTATGTCTCTGAGCCATATAGGAGGGCGGGTATTACTACAGCCCCGTAGACCATGAGCTTGGTGGCAGTTTTGAGGGTCTGATCTTCAAACACTCTTTTCCTCAGGCGGTCGAAGGCTGCACTGGCGCACTGAGGTGGTGTTGAATCTCGTCATCAATGTCTGCTCTTGTTGATAAGAGGCTCCCAAGGTATGGGAAATGGTCCACGTTGTCCCGGGCTGCGCCGTGGATCTTGATGACTGGGGGTTGGTGTTGTGCGGCGAGGACAGGCTGGTGGAGGACCTTTGTCTTACAAATGTTTAGCGTAAGGCCCATGCTTTCGTACACCTCAGCGAATACGTCGACAATGTCCTGGACTTTGTATGCAGTACTCTTGGTGTGGCCTCAACAATACCCTGTACAGCTATAGCAGGACTTCTCTGCTTTTATACTCCATCCCCCTTGCAATAAAGGCCAACATTCCATTTGTCTTCCTGATTACTTGCTGTACCTGCATAATAACTTTTTGTGTTTTATGCAGGTCCCTCTGTACTGCAGCACTTTGCAATTTTTCTCCATTTGAATTATAATTTGCTTTTCCATTTTTTTCTGCCAAAGTGGATAACCTCACATTTTCCCACATTCTACTCCATCTTTTTGCCCACTCACTTAGCCTGTCTATATCCCTTTGCAGATTTTTTGTGTCCTCCTCACAATTTTCTGCCCCGACTGTACTGTGCATGTGCACGCAGGATGTGCCCCGCACCCTGCATTAGCGTTTGCGACAGGAAACCAGAAGGTGGAAGTGCGGGGGAAAAAAGCGCATGCACAAAATGGCAGATTGCGTCAACATGGGAAATTTTGGCTCCGGCGCAGAGTCTGTGGTCTAACGCACCTCGTGGACTTGCATTCGGCAAAAGTTGCTCAGTCTGGCATGAACGTTATCCTTGGCGCTAAATTTTTTGCTCTGCCGCGAATTGTTCCCAAAAGGGCTTGAAAATACAAAAAAATGAAAATCCAGCCCAAAGACTGCAACAGTTCAAGAAAAAGGTCCATCACCACTTGCTTTAGGGCAACTGGGGCTGGATAATAAATGCCAGCCTTGCCAATGATGCCCACATCCTGAAATATTTGACAGAAGGCCATGACTGCATTTAAGTATGAGGATGAGAATTTTAAATGAGGTCTCAGAGGACTAGTGTAGGTAAGCAAGGACAGGAGGCGATGGGTAAGCGGGATTTGGTATGGGGTAGCATACGGTCATCAGTTTTGGATGAGCTGAATTTTACGGAGGTTGGAGAATTGGAGTTTGGCCAAGACAGCAGTGGAATAGTCAAGTCTGGAGTTGACAAGGACATGCATTTTGGCTTAGTGTTAGCAATAATGACTCTGAGATACAAGGTCATATGTTCAAAGAACATATCACTGCAGAACTTGGGTAGATAACCTATTGATTCGGTGCAGCTGAGAGGGAGTCATCATCATGGCAGCTCCTCAGAATCGAGGAAGACTTGCTTCCACTCCTGAAGTGAGTTCTTTGGTGGCTGAACAGTCCAATATGAGAGCCATAGACTCTGTCACAGGTGGGACAGATAGTCATTGAGGAAAGGGTTGGGTGGGACTGGTTCACCGCACCCTCTTTCCGCTGTCTGTGCTTGATTTCTGCATGCTCTCGCCGTTGAGACTCAAGGTGCTCAGCGCCCTCTCAGATGCACTTCCTCCACTTAGGGCAGTCTTGGGCCAGGGACTCCCAGCTGTCAGTGGGGATGTTGCACTTTATCAGGGCAGCTTTGAGGGTGTCCTTGTAGCGTTTCCGCTGCACACCTTTGGCTCATTTGCTGTGGAGGAGCTCCGAGTAGGGCACTTGCTTTGGGAGTCTCGTGTCTGGCATGCGGACTATGTGGCCTGCTCAGCGGAGCTGATCGAGTGTGGTCAGTGCTTCAATGCTGGGGATGTTAGCCTGAATGAGGACGCTGATGTTGGTGCGCCTGTCCTCCCAGGGGATTTATAGGATCTTGCGGAGACATCGTTGGAGATATTTCTCCAGCAACTTGAGGTGTCTACTGTACATGGTCTATGTCTCTGAGCCGTATAGGAGGGCAGATATTACTACAGCCCTGTAGACCATGAGCTTGGTGGCAGTTTGGAGGGTCTGGTTTTCAAACACTCTTTTCCTCAGGCGACCGAAGGCTGCACTGGCGCACTGGAGGCGGTGTTGGATTTCATCATCAATGCCTGCTCTTGTTGATAGGAGGCTCCCGAGATATGGGAAGTGGTCCACGGTGTCCAGGGTCGCGCCGTGGATCTTGATGACTGGGGGGTAGTGCTGTGCGGTGAGCACAGGCTGGTGGAGGACCTTTGTCTTACAGATGTTTAGCGTAAGGCCCATGCTTTCGTACGCCTCAGTAAATATTTTGACTATGTCCTGGAGTTCAGCCTCTGTATGTGCACAGACACAGGCGTCATCAGCGTACTGTAGCTCGACGACAGAGGTTGGGGTAGTCTTGGATCTGGCCTGGAGACTGCGCAGGTTGAACAGGTTCCCACTGGTTCTGTAGTTTAGTTCCACTCCAGCGGGAAGCTTGTTGACTGTGAGGTGGAGCATGGCGACGAGAAAGATTGAGAAGAGGGTTGGGGCGATGACACAGCCCTGTTTGACCCCGGTCCGGACGTGAATTGTGTCTGTGATGGATCCATTGGTAAGGATCACGGCCTGCATTTCGTTGTGGAGCAGGCGGAGGATGGTGATGAACTTTTGGGGCATCTGAAACAGAGGAGGACACTCCATAGACCCTCGCGGTTGACAATGTCAAAGGCCTTTGTAAGGTCGAAGAAGGCCATGTATAAGGACTGGTGCTGTTCCCTGCATTTTTCCTGTAATTGTCGCGCTGCAAAAATGATGTCCGTTGTGCCCTGTAGGGGACGAAATCCGCACTGCGACTTCGGGAGGAGCTCCTCGGCCACAGGGAGAAGACAGTTGAGGAGGACTCTAGCGACGACTTTCCCAGTGGCTGATAGCAGGGAGATTCCTGTGTAGTTGCCGCAGTCAGACTTGTCCCCTTTTTTAAAGATGGTCACGATTACTGCGTCTTTGAGATCCCCCGGCATGCTCTCCTCCCTCCAGATGATGGAGATGAGGTCGTGTATTCGTGTCAGCAGTGCCTCTCCGCCATACTTTAATGCCTCAGCAGGGATTCCATCCGCACCTGTAGACTTGTCGTTTTTGAGCTGTCTTATGGCTTTTTCCACCTCGTGCAGTGTTGGGGTCTCACTGAGGTGGTGGCAGATAGCATGCTGTGGGATGGAGTTGAGAACACTAGAGTCAAAGGCAAAGTCTCAATTGAGGAGATCTTCGAAGTGCTCCTTCCAGTGGGTCCTAACTGCCTCGGTGTCTTTGATGAGTGTTTCCCCGTTCTTGGTCAGCAGTGGGTGGGGCCTTGGGTGTTTGGCCTGTAGATGGCCTTGACTGCGATGAAGAATCCTCGCACATCATGGTTGTCGGCCAGCTGCTATATCGCCTGTGCTTTCTTCATCCACCACCTGTTCTTTAAGTCCCGGGTTTTTTGTTGGACCTCAGCCTTGAGCCATCTGTAATACTGTTTTGCGGTTCCCAGAGGCGGCGCCCTGGACCTGGACCTGGATATTGGGCTTCCATCCCCCCTCCAGCGACGATTGGAACACCTCCAGCGACAGACAACCTAACCTCCTCCTCAACACGACCGGGTCCCTCTCTCCCACGTCGGCAACTGGCCTCCCCTCCTCCTTCAGTGATGATTGGAGCTCTCCTTCCCCACCGGTGACCTGAGAGGGAGTACTACATTGTTGGTGGTGCCATCTTTCAGATGAGATATTAATCTGAGGCTCTGTCCACTTATTCAGGTAGATGTAAAAGATCCCATGGCACAATTTGAAGAAGAGCATGGAAGTTTGTTCTGATGTCCTGGACAACATTTATCCCTCAATCAATACCATCAGAACAGATTGTTTTAATACATTTCTATTTGTGGGATCTTTCAGTGCATAAATTAGTTGCCACATTTGCCTGTCGAACAACACTTCAAAAGTAATTCATTGGCTCTGAATTGCTTTGGGACCGCCTGAGGAGGTGAAAGGCGCCTTATAAATACATATTCTTTATTTCTTGTCTTTTATATGTTTAACTCTTTCTCTTATGAGTGTATGTCAGTGTGCAGCAGTGCCTCTTTATTCTGCCTCTCACGAATAGGGGGCTGTAATGGCAAAGCTTAGCTTTTGGTCGAGTTTTGAGGTATTTTAATCTATCCTAATACTGTGAATATCTTTCACAATAGGCGCAGCTGGATCGATGTGAGGGACTGTTTGAATTGTTCTTGATTTTAATTCTACCTGAATGTTGCAATGATTGTAATTTATTACACATCTAATTTGTTATTTATAGTTGCATTGTACAATGTATTCATATTGGCTAATAACATTGTATTTTTAACTGCTTCTTTTATGTTATTAATATCATTACAGGTATAAAAACCATGTTGCATATTCATAATTCAAATGAATATTATCAACATTAAAAATGTAGCGTGTAAATGCTACACTGAAACATCACTTTAAATTTGAATTCCATAACATTAGCATAAGCATATGGTGTATTTATTGATGTGTTAAATATCATTTTGTAATTTAACATAATTAAATAAATGCAAAACAACAGTTAATAACATTTAAATAATAAAATGATAAAATCTCTGCTATATTCTGTCTCCCTCCTTCCCCATCTCTGTTTTATTTGTCTTTTTCTTATCTCTTGTGTCTTATTTTTGTATGCATGTCTCTATCATTCTCTCTCTCTCCTTTCTCTGTCTCAAATCAACATTATCAGCTTATATCTATTATGGTGATCCCAGAGACACTGTGCCAAGCTTAAACGGTGAAGAACACGCTCCTTGCACTGTTATAATGTGTTGTGCTCCTTCGGCTCAGCACAGAGCCAACTTTAGGGAAAGATGTAAAAATATTTTCACTTCCCTGAACAATGAGCTGTGTACAATTTTGGCAACGTTTTCCTCAATTTCTAATTATGGTTCTTTGGTGCTCTGCTATTATATGGTCGTTTCCCACAAAGCCATTATGGAACATAATGATCTATTCAGGCTGTTGGGAGCAAGATGAAAATGGATCAATTCAAGCCAGACACAGTAAAATGGATTTGGGGGAGATCAAATGGATGTGCAGAGGATGGACAGCCTTGTGAAAGGTGGTTTTGGATTGGCTCAGACACATCAGGAAGATGAAAAAGACTAAAATGGGCACATGTAGAAATCCCTTCCAAGTTGCAAAGCTTTGCCTGGTACCTCCCAGGACAGGACCCCTGCCAGGTAGTTAAAGCAATGATTAAAAAGCATCAGTGCTGAAAACTGAATCAATTGCTACTATGAGACAAAAAGTTGATGCAGTGCTTTTTAACTGACATTTGATGTCTTTTGGTGGCAGAGCTAGGTTTGGCCGGCTGGGACTGGGGGTCGAACTTAAGATTTGGCCGACTTGGCAGGAAGAAGAGCAAGCTAGGAACTGGGGATTGCTCATTTACCAAGTCTGAAGGCCGAGCCAGGAATTGAACATACTTGCAGCCAGACCTTGAGGCCGAAGCGAGGTGACAGAGGTTCCTGGGAGCAAAATGCCCATGTTACCAAACCTCAAAATGATTGGGGGGATATGATCCTGATCAGCAGATGAGCTGAGGCAAGGGCAGAGACAGACGATGTTACGGAGGTGGAAATAGGCGCTTTTAGTTATGCTGCGGATATGTGGTTGAAAGCTCATTTCAGGGTCAAATATGACACAAAGGTTGCGAACAATCTGGTTCAGCCTCAGACAGAAGTTGGAAAGAGGGATGGAGTCAGTGGCTAGGGAATGGAATTTGTGGCGGGGACCGAAAATAATGGCTTCGGTCTTCCCAATATTCAATTGGAAAAAATTTCTGCTCATCCAGAACTGGATGTCAGACAAGCAGTCTGATAATTTAAAGACTGTGAAGGGGTGGAGAGAAGTGGTGGTGAGGTAGAGCTGGGTATCATCAGCGTACATGTGGAAACTGACACTGAATTTTTGAATGATGTCGCCAAGGGACAACAGGTAAATGAGAAATAGGAGGGGGCCAAGGATAGATCGGTGGGGGACACCAGAGGTAATGATGCGAGGGCGGGAAGAGAAGCCATTGCAGGTGATTCTCTGGCTATGACTCGATAGATAAGAATGGAACCAGGCAAGTGCAGTCCCACCCAGCTGGACGACGGTGGAGAGGCGATGGAGAAGGATAGAGTGGTCAACCATGTCTGCAGACAAGTCAAGAAGGATGAAGAGTGATAGTTTGCCTTTGTCACAGTCACAAAGGATGTCATTTGTGACTTTGATGAAAGCCGTTTCGGTACTGTGGCAAGTGTGGAAACCGGATTAGAGGGATTCAAACTTGGAATTGTGGGAACGATGGGCACGGATTTGGGAGGCAACAATACGTTGAAGGGATTTGGAGAGGAAAGGGAGGTTGGAGATGGGGTAGTTTGCAAGGACGGAGGGGTCGAGGGTTGTTTTTTTGAGGAGAGTAGTGATGGCGGCAGATTTGAGGGAGAGGGGGACAGTACCTGAGGAGAGAGAAACGTCAACAATATCAGCTAACATGGGAGCCAGAAAAGAAATGCATAATATATTAATAGTGTAAAACTGAGAGTAGTTTCTACCCAGGTTTTCCCTTAATTTCATTACAGCTGCAAAATCTCAGGGACATCTAATACTTTGCTCCTGTTCGAGAATACTTGATTCCTCTCATATTTTCACCTTACCTCAGCAATGGTCTTAACTTGCAATTCCCTCAAAATGCCAGGACAAGAAGGAGTCACCTGGGTTCTCAGCAGGAAATATAATGCAAGTAAATCCAATTCATTCATGTTTCAGAGGGAGTATAAAGGGCTCAGAAATCTATTTTATCCCTTTGCCTACAAAAGCTGACTATAGAGGACGTGACTCATTTTTGAGCTCCCTCTGGAATTTGAAAGGGCTCATCACACTCATGGCAATAAACTCCAGCTGGTTGAGTGATCCAGATTAATAATCATTGCAACATCTTTGAGGTTCCAACAGAAGGGAGAGATCCAGAGAATAATAAAAGAACAGAAAGCCATTAGTTTGGATTTGGACACTGTTTTCTCTAATGCATCAACAGAGCTTTCTTTCAAGCAGATGGAATTTGATGTAGTGAAGAGGGCATGTCTGTACTTCTTTATCATGGTGTATTTATTGTTTATACCTTTCTGTTCAGCTTTTATTGAGAATTGCCTTGGGATTGTCTTCAGATCATTAAATTAGTGCATGGGCATGAAATCTAATCACCAAACCAATGGCTGCTTATCAAAAGCAAAATACTGCAGATGCCGGAAATCTGAAATAGAACAGAAAATGCTGGAAATAGTCAGCAGATCGGGCAGCGTTTGTGAAGAGAGAAACAAAGTTTATGTTTTAGATCGATGAGCTTTCACCAGAAGTGGAAAAAGTTAGAGATATAACAGGTTTTAGGCAAGTACAGGTGCAGGGAAAGTGGGGCGGAGGTGGGGGTGAGGAGGAAAGAACAAAGGGGAAGGCTTGTGATAAGCTGGAAGGCAGGAGTGATTTAAATGACAAAGGGCTAATAGTGCAAGGCAAAAGGGGGTGGTAATGGAACAAGTAAAGAAACAAACGATGGGTCTAGAGGAACTGTAAATGGCAACAGCAGAATCATTACCAGCACTTGCTGCCCGAAAGAAATGGAAGCAGTGGTTATGATCTGAAATTGTTGAATTCAATGTTGAGTCTGGAAGGCTGTAAAAAAGACTAAATTAAGGTGTTCTATAAAGCTCATCACCCAATCTGCATTTGGTCTCTCTAATATAGAAGAGACCGCATCGTGAGCAGCGAATACAGTATACTAAATTGAAAGAATTATTCAGTTCTGACGAAAGGTCACAGACCAGAAGGGCCCAGAAATTCCAGCCTCCCCGGGTCCGTACGGAGTTTCTACGGACCCGGGAAGGCATCGGAAAAGCCGGTTTTCAGCGCACAATGCGCATGCGCTGAAACCCGGCTTTTCCGATCTGTCAAGCTCCAGCTTGACAGATCATCCGCACCTCGGGAGCGAGGACATTTGCAAGGGCAAGATTGCGGTATTTACCCATATCTTGCCCAGCAAATGTCCTCAAAACTCGTGCCTGATAAAAGCAGGCGCATAGCCTACTTTTACAGGCGTAAGAGTTTTAAAACACACTTAAAACATAAAAAATAAAATTAAAAATAGACATTTTATTTTTTAAAACCCTGCCCACTACATTAAATTTATTTTAAACCATAATTAAAAAAATTTTGTAAAAACTCGGAAATGTTTTTTTCTCCAAGATATTTATTTTAATAATTCATTTTAATTATGTGAGGTGTGTTTTTTTATTTTTTAATTGGTATTATCGTGTTTGTTTTTTTCTCAATTAATAGCAATGAGAACTCGTAGATACGGAGTTCCCATTGCTATTAATTGAGAATACTGTACCTGATTGGTTGAGCAGTCACATGTGACTGCATCTTCCGCATGGGAACCTCGAAGACGGGAGCGTGCTTCGCAGCGCGGGAAGAGAAGGCCTCCCCACTGGAATCCTGGCCCCCTCCGAGACCACCAGGTAAATTCGGAAAAATTCTCTGGTCGGAGGCAATTGCCCGCGGGAAGCCTCCGGCCAGAATTTCAGGGCCGTTAACTCAGTTTCTCTCTCCACAGATGCTGCCTGACCTGCTGAGTGTTTCCAGCATTTTCAGTTTATATTTTAGATTTCCAGCATCCACAGTATTTTGCCTCATTGGTATAAGATCCTTCTTCTAGACATCCAAGAAAAATCCTACACAGAAAGAAATAAGCCCATATACATTTCTAGTTTGTCATTGGAAAAGTATAAAGGAACAGCCAAGCAGTCAAATATTTTTTCCTATGTCAGAATCCATCTTTGTGCTATGCCTCCAACCATAGACGGTAACCACTCACCAAATACTTTAGGAGAAATGACCATGAAGGAATACAAATTAAAATGTTATCTCATTTTCCTCATCCACTTATAAATCTCACTATGTCCCGCACATACAAAGTTATGAATTGCCACCTCCTCTTACAACCTCTCCAAAATAAAATAACTTTCCTACTTGTTCCCATACTGGCAACAATAAAGAAGAAAGACTTGCATTTATAGAGCGCCTTTCATGACCACTGGATGTCCCAAAGTGCTTTACTGCTAATGAAATACTTTTTGAAGTGTAGTCACTATTGTAATGTAGGAAATGTGGCAGTCAATTTTGTGCACAGCAAACCCCCACAAACAGCAATGTGATAACAACCTGACAATCTGTTTGAGTGATATTGATTAAGGGATAAATATTGGCCAGGACATCAGTGATAACTGTCCTGCTCTTCTTCGAAATAGTGCGATGGGATCTTTTATGTCCACCTGAGAGAGCAGATGGGGTCTTGGTTTAATGTTTCATCTGAATGACAGCACCTCCAACAGTGCAGCATTCCCTCAGTACTGCACTGGAGTGTCACCCTAGATTTTTGTGCTCAAGTCTCTGGAGTGGGATTTTAACCCACAACCTTTTGACTCAGAGGCAAGGGTGTTGTCATGTCTGTAAGCTTGTAATGTTTGTAGCTCCACACTGTGGATGTGGACGTATTGTGTACTGCAAGTGCATAGTTAATCATTAAACTGAACTAGGCAGTTCCGGAGTCTTCCGAGAGAGATTCATGTTAGGAGCTGTGTGTGCTTGTGCTCTTTGAACATATCACAGGTGCTATCAGTTGAGCCACAGCTGACACAATAACAGGAAATTTCCTATAGCTATCTGGTTGTCAGATAGAAGTTACTAAGTGAGATTGTTCCGAATGACCTCCAGATATTTACAGGAAATGATATAATTTGAATCCTCATAGATTGCCAATAATGTTGTGTTGACTGGTAGAATCTTACAGATAGCCTGCAAGGATGGGTATCTGCTCGGTTTCTATGACTACAGCTTGCCATTGGCAGGCATTACTTTGATGTGGGCAAGATTGTGTGGAAATTGCAACTTTTAACTTATCATAGCAGCAAGAGTGTTGACCATTACATTTTCTAAGTTTGATGAGAGCCAGCCACCCTGGCACTGAGTGCTGCAGCACATCTACTTAAATAATTACATTCCATACACCAAGTTAAAAACATTTTGTGTGCGGTCCGGAGCAAAGGATGTTGTGTCCATCTGCTAAAATGGAACTGTGCTTTAAGAACATTGGTCATGTACACCCTGTGCTAAAAGCTCAGAAATCCTGGTACAACATGGACAGTTGCATTGAGATAATCAAACTGATGGATTCTGAAAAATTGCATATGTTCACCCTGCAGAATCCTGGGCATTGCAACCAAGGGTGAAGTTGATAACTCAGTTAAGCTGACAGAGTGATAGGTCTGGCAAAAATACATTGACGGTCAGTCTTGGCTTTACAGAGAGGCTGAGGGCTCCAAGTAAATATATCAATGAAGGTGCTCAAAGGCAATCTTAAAGGTAGGTTTAATCAGTTATTGTGAAATGTGTAATTCTTTTATATTTTTATTATGATAGGAAACTTATTTTGAGCCCATTGTTTGGAGCCTAAGAGGAAAAATGGCAGACAGAAATTTCAACAAGTATTTTGATTTGTGATGCCTTTTTGGTAGCTTTTTTCGATTAGCCATTTGGATTTGATATATTTTCATAAGCCCATAGTAGTTTTTTCATTGTTAGTCCTCCAGCTGCTTTCCTTATTTCTGAGTTGTAAATGTCATACTCCATCAGTTTTGAACCAATCGACAAAGTGTAACATTAGAGTGGTGCAAGTATAATGTTTTATATTATAACTAGTCCATGGCATAGCACATGGGCAGTGAGGACCAAGTATCACCTTCAGTTAGAGCAGAGTTAGATGGTGCAAGATAATTGCATCTGGCAAGAGGACGTAATTCAGTCAAAATTTTAAAGTCATGCATTCTGTCTTTACTTCTATGTATTAGGTTGACTTTATATTATTAATAGCTAAATAGCAAAACATACAGCAATTTGAGCAGCAGAGAAGTAGAAGTGGTTGAGCTTAGGAGTTTCTCTGCAGCACAGGTTGATGTAAAACTGAGGCACTAAAGCATCACCACTGGCTGGATGATGTAATTACAACACGACAAGTTTATAGGCAGTTTCCATTATAAATCTGAATGTAGGAATTTATAATGGACAAAGTTGACAGGAAGTGCACACAGACATAAGACGTTTAAGACTGCCAAAAGCCAGAAGTGATGCAATTCCCAGAATGCAGTAGGGTTCATTAAACTGGACAAATCTTAAAGGTTCTAAATGATATTTAAAAATATCTGCCACAACATTGGAATTGCTTGTATGAAGTAATCCCCAATTAAATCTTTGTGAAATATTGCATTGCTCTGCCAAAACTAAAATGGCCACCCAGTGATTATTGCCCAACAATGGTGTACCACAGGCATTCACCTGGGCTGACACCTCCTGTTGCCAAATAAAAGGAAGTAAAGAAAAATGTAACAAAAACAATTCACTAATACAGCTCTCAAAAATTGAAAAATCCACAAATGAAAATGTCTCTGTGAAAAATCTTATAGCTCTCCTGTTAAGATCAGACCTTCATTGGCCATGTTGTATTGGCGAGCTGAGTGCACAGATCATTGTTCACAAGAAAACTAGGAATAGCCTCAATTATTTTCATAGAATCATAGAATGATATCCAATAAATCCCCTTCTCTTTCCACATAGCTCTTCAATTCTTTTTCTTTTCAAGCACTTGGGATTAAACCACCCACACCTGCGTTGCAATCAGAAACTGCCTGCTCACCTTCCCCCCCCCGCCCCATGCCAGACTGGGATGTGTTATTAAATGTTAAATATTTTAATATTTAAATTAAGCTCTTGCAATTTTCATGTGAGAGGATTTAAGACCAGCTGACAGATTGTGTGTTGCATGAATTGAGCAACCTTCGCAAGGGATTTCCCACCTGAATTCCTTGTTCCTTGTTGCAGTAGTTAAACCAAGCCACCAGCCTGAAACCAAGCCATTATATCTCTTTCAGGTACCACCACAAATATGAAGTGTCACATTTTAAAGGGACAGAGAAACTGAGCCCCAAAATAATCTGAACAGGGCAACATTTCGGTAATTGTGTAGCAACATGAAATAGCCTTCATTGGATTCTAACTTTGATTCAGTTCGCATCTGTCTCTATTACACATGGTAGAGAAGCAGTAAAATTAAGTGAGTATTGACAGCACACAGATGCAAAGCCCTAAAGGGATTTCAAGTTTCTGTTAAAGTTCAGGCTGATCTGATGTGCGGCCAGATGATTCTTTGTTTTGAATGTTTTGAAGCTTTCCTACTAGCTATGGAATAATGATTGTTGGCTATCCTCCATTTCACTTTGTACATTTTTCTGCCATATTTTATAGCTAATGTCGCCCTTTCTCTTTAAATCTTTCCATACCATGCTTAACAAGACAGATGAGTAACTTGCCCCCAAATCTAGATTTTCCATTCATTAACTATAAATAGGTAAAATTGTAGTCCTAGAAAGCACTCGAGAGCAGCTATGACTCTTCTGTCCCTTTTCTATCTTGCAGACCAGGTTCCTGGGCACTGCCCAGTGTCTCCCCAGATAGCATAACTAATATTGAGAGCTCAATGTTTCGGTAGTACTGGTAATTATGCATGCAAATCTGATTCTACCAATATGTGGCATAATCTGAAGATGCATCAACATGCTATATCACCATCTTACCACAATTCTCCCCCCCAGCCACTTAATATACAATTGCCTAGTCGTCATGCAATCAGTAACTTGACCCTTTGATGTAGGTCCATTGGAATTGAGCCCTTCACATTCCAATGCTTGCTTAAATGTTCTGCTAAGAATTTGCTCCACTGAATTGAGTGTATACTATTATTATTTTATGTCTTGTGCACATTGTTGATGGAAGTGATTGAGTGCCTGTGTTCTGGATTGAGTGTGGCCTATGGCTTGATAACTTTGAGTTTTAGGAAAAGTGCAGTTGATGTCATGAGGAGCGCTGATTTGTACATTAGCAATTGATTTGAGTATTTTTGCCAAGTTTTTGTTTCTTTAGTAGAGTGGGGCCTCTGGATATCCATACCAGCTGGTAAATGATCCTGTTTCCCCAGACTATGTCATTGGCTGAGAGTCTTGGTCACAATTTAATACTTCTGGAAGAATGCATTACAATGGACTGTAATCTATAGAGCAACTGGACTACAGCTCAGAGTTGTCCTGGCAGATACATGAGAAGTGTAAATATTTTACAGTCGGTAAGTAGTGGTTAGAATATTCTGTTTTTTTGGTTGTGTGTGTGTGTGTGTGTAGGGGGGGGGGGGGAGAGGAGAAGATAGAAATATGCCTCTCTTATGGCATTCTTATTTCTTTCATTCTCTTCGCCCCCCCCACTTTTGCTGGGGTATGGTGTCATGTGTGCTGCTTACCGTCTGTACCTTGCTCAAGGTGCCATGATTCATATGTGACCATCGACAGTGAGCATCATGGGGACATTACAGACTGATCCTGTCCTCATTCAGTGTCATTAACACATGTGCTTTCCAACAAGGGTGCAGGAGCTGTGGTTGATGTTTTTCCTCCTCCTGAACCCAGAGGTGCTGAGACTAATTCTGGTGCTGCTCCTGTTCAGATAATTTAACTCAGTGGAGACTAGGAACTAACCCTGCGATCTTCTGGTCTGAATGGCTCAGTTATATATTCTCTCTATTCAACTTCATTGGGGAAGCTGTAGTGAGAACTTTAATGGTTGCCTCTCACAGATTTATTTCCAAAGTCTCAGTAAAAGGAATGAGGGTACAATCTGTCTGCAAGAGAATCCTACCTGGCAGTTTCAGCTAGGCCCCTTAAAAATAACTGTAAATGTATTGATTTTGGTCCTCTTTGGGAAACCTCAATCCTAGGTTCCATATTTAATGAGTATTTGCTGGTGATGTCTGACACTTAATATAGGTTACTAATTTTAAACTTTGGTCCCTTGAAGAGTCATCAAGAGTTTGATTTTGAACCATGCATTACATTTTTCATTGTACATTGTTCAGGCAAAATGATTATCTGGAAAGGAGTTGATCCTGATGCTACACGCCAAAGTTTTTTTTAAGGTTGGTTATCATAGCAGTGAGATTAGTACTTAAGAAATTGATAAGTTTCATGTTGATTATAAACCCATTTCTCTTATTCCTATAGTTTTGAAAGTTCTTAAGCATGCTGCTCATTACCAGCCTGAATTTTATTTGGGAAAAAGCAATGATAGCATTGACCCAAGTTCACTTGAGGACCTGCCACTGTTCCTACACATCGTTGTTTGATGTTTTTGATGGATAGCTAGCTGCTGGTGCCCGTGCTGAACTTGTGGGAATGTTTTTGTTGCTGACCCAAGGCGAGCTTTTGACACAGTCAACCATGACTTGATTTAAAGTGAAATTAGGATTCACTTTGGTCTCTCTCTCCCTTTGGATTTCTGGTTTCTGAATTTACTTGAAAACCAAAGTATTAAGATGGAAGCTGCAGCCATTCACAGAAGTTTGAAAAATGTGAAAGAAGAGAATTGAGTTTATTTTACTTTCCTTTTTGAACTATGGTTATTGATTAATTCAGCCTCGCACTGATTACATTGAACTGGATTTTAATGTGCAGGAACTACACTTCAAAAGTACTTCATTGGCTATAAAGTGCTTTGGGATGTCCTGAGGCTGTGAAAGGTGCTATATAAATGCAAGTCTTTCTTTTTTTTTGCAGGAGCTTGTGGGTTTGGGTATGGATGGAGGGGTGAGGTTAAAACTGGCAAACTTGAAGCCAGCTCCAACCCTCTGGAACAAGACCAGCTGCCAGCTGGACCTAGACCATGCTTTACCAGTGGCTGTCAATGTCACCACCACCAACAACTTTTTTGCCTCTGAATCCTTCCGGGGCTCTGCTGGAGACATTTGCAGGATCTCCCAGTTGGCGGTACACAAATGCTTTGGTTATATAAGACAGGTGACTGATGGCTTGTTTGCCAGGGCTGTCAATTATTTCAACTTTGCCTGTGATGGTGCCAGTCAAAATAAGCGGGTGCCTGGGTTTGCAACTCTGGCTGGCTTCGCACAGATGCAAGGAGTCCCCGACTAGGGAACCCATAGATCATCCAGGAGTGTTCGTCAACTGCAAGGGTTTCCACTCAATCAATGTGCAGCTAGTATGCAACCACAAAAAGATCTTTATGCAGGTGTGCACAAGATTCCCGGGCAGCTGCCATGATGCTTTTGTCCTGCGGTAGCCCACCCTCCCAAATATCTTTGCACCTGGAAGTGGAGTTACCGGCTGGCTGCTCGGAGACAAGGGATACCCACTTAAAACATGGCTGATGACACCTCTCAGAAGCTTGAGGAATGAGGCCCAGGAGCATTACAATAAATGCCATGTGACCCCCAGATGTGTCCTTGAACAAGCCATAGGCATGCTGAAGATGCGCTTCAGGTGCCTGAACAGATTTGGAGGGACCCTTCAGTATACACCTGCCAGGGTCTCCAGAACAGACTTGGTGCACTGCGCTCTGCGCAACATTGTCCGGCAGCGAGGTTTGGATCTGCTGGAGGACCAAGATGCAGAACCTCTTCACAAGATTCCAATGAGGAGGAAGACGAGGAGGGGGAAGAACACAAGGTGAAATGTGATGAAGGCAATGCGCTATCAATAGCGCACATTGCTGCCCAGGATGCCCTGATTATTGCGAGGTTCACTTCGGTTCCATCAGTGCACTCATCTCGCAACCTCATGCAAACTCCACTCAGCCCCCCCCCCCCCCCACCACCTCCAATACCATTAACACAAAGCAGTCCTGCAAACAACCAAGCGTCTCTTTCACATCCCCTATTGTCGCCATAAATTCAGGTCTTCCCATTCATCATCAAACAACTGGAAAGTGGTGAAAAACAATAATATTTATATGCTTCAAATGAGGAAAAGACACTTAACAATGTAACAATGTGCAAAACACCCATGTGCATATCCTTGTGCAGCAACAAATCTTTACTCTTCCTTTTCCTAGTGCTTCTATCTGGTGCAATCCCTGTGGCTTGAGCAGAGGTAGAGGCAGGCTACTCACATCCCTGCTCTGCCTATTGAGTTGCTCTTGGCCAACAGCCTCTGGGTTTTTGAGCCCATGAGGGCCCCCCCAAAGACTGCTCCAGCAGCACTTGTCCAGGGACAAACTCTGCCATCATGATGCGAGGCAGCATGTTGGGTACTGACTGGGGGTGGGGGTGGGGCTGTAACGAGTGAGAAGTCAAGGCTTGGGTAGTGTTCATCTTATTCAAGGCAGCACCCAGAATCTACAAGTAGTTGCTGAAGACCTTTATGCACTCGTACGATTGCTGTGTTTGGTGCTCTATGCAGTTGGTCACTCCATTCATGGAAGAAGACACCATTGCAAAGGCCTGTGACAGGAACCCACTCATGCTCGAGGCGGACTGCTCCAATCTCTCTGCAATCGTGGACAGTGTGCTTGGAATGCCTGTCAGTACATCGCACATTCTCTGCTGCTGCTCAATGATTATCTTCCTCATCGACGGGCCCCGGGATACAGCATCTGCGTTCAGCTGAGCAGAGCTTGGAGGCCTGTGCCCTCCGACACGGACTCTCCCTGACTCCACCATCTGCTCTTACTCATTTATGACATGCGAGTCACCAGGTGAGAACCCAAGTATCTCTCTAACTGGTCCCACCGATGAGCGAGTACCTGAGCTGGTGCATGGTCTGCACGAGTCCTGTGACGGTGCAGCCTCAGAGGGATTGAGCTTCTCTGAGGAGTCATCGTCGGTGACCTCGAACAACTCCTGCTGCACGTGTGAGGGCCCCTGTGGGAGGTAAAAAAACATGAATGAGAACATTCAAGCTAAAAATATTGGAAGTTATCATTGTGAGCATGATCATATTTCACTCACTGGTAACAAGTGAACATGCCTGAGTGTTGTATGCCACATGGCTGTCTGATACTTAATTCTGTCACCAGGTAGCCGGGAGGCCTCCATCTCTGACGGTCAGGTACGCCGAGACTCCGCTAATCTCCAGCGCCTCCTCCTCCCAAGCTGTTAATTGCGAGATGGCTGGAGGCCCACCTCTGGTTCTCTGCCTCCCACTCATGTTTTGTGCTTTCTTCTCCTGCAAGGAGGGAAAGAAGGAATTTATGATTGAGCATAATAGCATTTGTTCACTCGATGGATGGAGCGCATTTGTTGAGGGTGACTATGAGGGAGAGGCACGACATTGCATAAGGATGAGGGTGAGTGTCCAAGATCTATGGATAGATGGGGATGTGAGGAAATGCATAGACAGAGAGGGATGGGTGCACCTGCAAGGGTGTGAGGGGTGTTGCACTGCAGTAGGCTTGAGAAGACAGTGAGGGCATTGGGGTGATACTCACATGAGCCACTGCTCTTAGCTTTCCTGTCCTAGTTAGGCCGTTACACCGCTTCCGACATTGTATCCAGGAGCATGGCACTACACTCCTGCTGCTGACCTCTTCTGCCACCTCCAACCATGCCTTCTTGGTTTTCCCAGCAAGCTTCTTCCTCCTGTTGCTAGGGAAGAATATAGATTCCTACTCCTCATAGCCCCCAGCAGCGCATCTAAGGAGGCGTCCATGAAGGGGGGGCGCAGCCTTTTCCTGTCTGGGCTCCATTGCAGCACTTCCAGTTTTCTGACTGCCAACTCCAACTCCTTCAATTTGCATCTTTGGATTGTCGCTTTAAGTTCCGGAGTTGAGATCGCCTCATGCGGATCGTCATCCTGCACGCTGCCGATGATTGGACGGGAAACCCAGAAATAAAATGCTAATGAAGTGGCTGCTTTAAAAAGACAGTGACATATGCGCCTAACATATTTCCGTGTTTCCCATGTCCTTGTGAGTGAATTCAGATCCCCCAAAGTAAAACTATGTCCGGTTTATGAAACCTTTTCAGCTGTCTGAGGTGATCACCTGTCACAAGTGTAATAGGAAGGCGAGATTTGCCCATTGGTTAACCAATCCAATACAATGAATTCTAAGCAAGGCGACGTCAATCTTTTCACAATGTTTACGTAAATCTCCCAACAGAATAAACAGTTGCAAATTAGAGATGTACTTTACTCATCTCACAACGGCACTGCCAGGACTAACCTCATTTCCAAAAGTTTTTTTTCTCCTTTCAGTGGAGACCTTTGTGGAATTTCCAGTTAGTAATTGGCATCAGCCTTGGCTCAGTGATAGCACTATTTCCTCAGAAGGCCATGTACAAGGGTTGGTGCTGTTCCCTGCATTTCTCTTGTAGTTGTCACGCGAAGATCATATCCGTTGTACCCCTTAGTGGATGGAATCCGCATTGTGACTCTGGGAGGAGCTCTTCAGCCACAGGGAGAAGATGATGGAGGAGGATTCTTGCAATGATTTTCCCAGTGGCCAACAGCAAGGTGGTTCCTCTGTAATTACCATAGTCGGACTTGTCCCTTTTTTGAAGATGGTCATGATTATGGCGTCTCTGAGATCTCCTGGCATGTGCTCCTCCTTCCAGATAAGAGAAATTAGGTCATGTATTTGTGCCAAAAGTGCTCTGCCATGCTTTAGCGCTTCGATGGGAATTCCATCTGCTCCTGTTGCCTTGTTATTCTTCAGCTGATGGATGGCCTTTTCTACCTCATGCCGGGCTGGGGCTGTACTGAGATGGTGGCGGGTAGCTAGGTGCGGGATGAAGTCGAGGACACTCGTGTCGAAGACAGAGTCTCGGTTAAGGAGATCTTCTAATTGCTCCTTTCAACGGGCACTGACTGCCTCTCTGTCCTTGATGAGTACCTCACCGTTCTTGGCCAGCAGTGGGGTAGGGCCTTGGGTGCTTGGGCCGTTGTTTGTTATATATGTGGACTTGTATTTACTCGGTATAGCCACCAGAGGGCTCATTCCCCGGAGTCCCAAGGGATCCCATAATCCCTTGGGAGCACAGGTATTTAAGAAGGCTTCACAGGTTGGAGAGGCGCTCTGGAGACCTGCAACAAAAGACTACGGTCACACTTTACTTTGAGCTCACAGTGTTCAGTCTGACTCTTTCTCCATACACTACAGTCTTGACTGCGCTGAAGAATCCACGTATGTCGTGGTTGTCGGTTAACTGCTGGATCTCCTGTGCTATCTCCACCCACCATCTGTTTTTTAGGTCGCAGGTTTTTTGTTGAACCTCAGCTTTCAGTCATCTGTAGAGCTGCTTTCTTGCTCTCGTGTTGGGTTGCTGTTTTAAGTTTAGAAATGCCTTGTGCTTGTTGCTAATTAGCTCCTGGATCTCCTGGTCATTCTTGTCGAACCAGTCTTGGTGTTTCCTGGTCGAGTGACCGAGCGTCTCTTCGCAAGTGCTGATTTTAGAGGCCTTGAGGGCAGACCAGGCGCTGTGAGCATTCTGCATCTCTAGGTTATCGGGTCACCAGATTGGCAGTGAGGCGCTGGCTGAATAGGGCTTTCTTAACAGGGTTTTTGAGTGCCTCTGCAATGATTATCCTGCGGCATTGTTTTTGTTCATGGTCTACAGGGCAGTAACGATTCCTGCCCTCCTATATGGCTCAGAGACGTGGACTATATACAGCAGACACCTCAAAGTGCTGGAGAAGTACCACCAGCGCTGCCTCCGCAAGAGCCTGCAAATCCATTGGCAGGACAGACGCACCAACGTCCGTGTTCTCATTCAGGCCAACATCCCCAGCATCGAAGCACTGACCATGCTCGATTAGCTCCGTTAGGCCAGCCACATCGACTGCATGCCCGACACGAGACTCCAAAAGCAAGAGCTCTACGCGGAGCTACGACACAGCAAGCGAGCCCTAGGTGGGCAGAGCAAATGCTTCAAGGACACCCTCAAAGCCTCCTTGACAAAGTGCAACAGCCCCACCGACTCCTGGGAATCCCTGGCCCACGAACGCCCAAAGTGGGGGAAGAGCATCCAGGAGGGCGCTGAGCACCTTGAGTCCCATCGCCGAGAGCAAGCATCGACAGCGGAAGGAGCATGCGTCAACCCAGGCTCGCCGACCACCCTTTCCTTCAACCACTGTCTGCCCCACCTGTGACAGAGACTGTAGGTCCCGCATTGGACTCCTCAGTCACCTGAGAACTGACTTTTAGAGTGGAAGCAAGTCATCCTCGACTCTGAGGGCCAGCCTATGATGATGATATTGCCTCAGAAGTTTTAAGCCCTACTCCAGAGATTTGAGCAGGCATTCTAGGCTGACTCTTCAGTGCAGTGAGGGAAATCTGCACATTTTGGAGCTGTCTTTGAGATGAGAAGTTAAACCGAGGTCCTTTCTGCTCCCTCAGGTGGACATAAAAGTTCCTCTGGCACTAAACATCACTAAAACAGATTATTCGGTCATTAATCGCATCGTTGTTTGTGGGATCTTGCTGTGCATAAAATTGGCGTATGTGTGCTTCCCTAAATTATAACAGCGACGCCACTTTGTAAGTAGTTCATTAGCTGTGACACATTTTGGGACATCCGGAGGCTGTGAAAGGTATTATGGAAATGTACGTTCCTTTAAATATGCCTACATGGATGGAGTTCAGGCTGCAAATTTAAATTTGCATTTGTAGTGTATTTGCATTGAAAACTGAACCTGCGCCTTTCACCTCTGAACTCTGGTTTAAAGATGACTGCGAAACAATAAGATTTGAATCAGTCAATGTAAATAGCTTGATCTGAATTTATGTACACTTGTTGCCAAGAGAAAAACAGCACAATTGTTGGGCTGGTTATCTCATCCCATCTGACACTCAATGGCGGAGTACAGATGAATGTGAATGCTTTGATACCACATTCAGTTTGGATGAGTTATCTGTGAATGTAAACATAGTAAAAGTCACATGCTGTCACACACTGTATGAATTCCTCACTGGACCACAGCAAGTTTACAATTGTCCTTGAGATTTATCTGCTCTTAGTATTTCTGCTTTGTTTTAATTTTTTTTTAAGTTTGGTTTTCAGTTTTCTTTATTTTTTTCATGAGTTTTAATTACAATTATCTTATTTTGTGTGAGTATATGCTAAGCTATAATGTTGTAGCATTCTTAAATCTAGAAAGGTCATGGATTCTTGAAATCATGATTTCTGTTTTGATGTGTTAAATTCAACCAATTAATTTTTCTTGGTTAAATTTTTTTAAAATCCCTGCCTTTATCGTCATCCCGAGTGCTTTCTTGTCCTTCATAAGATGAGAAGGTGGTTTGACCATCAGAAAAGTTTCTTCGTAACAAACAACAGATGGGATTTTGTTTTGGAGTTGTTATTTTATAGTTGAGTGAGTTTTAGTAGTTGACAATAAAAATATAAAATGACCATGACTGTCTCTGAACTCTCCCACTGTCCTGTAACATCTCTGCTGCTGCGTGAGGGAGTCAGATAACTATGGAACATCAAGTTTGGTCAGGGACAGTGACAAGTATTTTTTTTATGCTGAAGGCTCGAATTGGATGTGTAGCTCATACATTTGTTTAGAACCCAACTCCAAATCTCTCTATATCTTAAAGAAAAGAAAGACTGGGATTTATAAAGCGCCATTCACGATGCCTCAAAGAGCTTTTACAGCATGAAATACTTATGGAGTGTAGTCACTGTTGTAATATAGGAAACACGGCAGACAATTTACACAAGCAATGTGAATGACCAGATCATCTGTTTTTGTTATGTTGATTGAGGGATAAATATTGGCCAGAACACCAGGGATAATTCCCCTGCTCTTCTTTGAAATAGTGCCACGGGGCCTCGGATTAATGTCTCATCCAAAAGATGGCACCTCCAACAATGCAGCACTCCTTCAGCACTGCACTAGAGTGTCAGCCTAGAGTTTTGTGCTCAAGTCCATGGAGTGGGACTATGAACCCACAACCTTCTGACTCAGAGGCAAGAGTGCTACCCACTGAGCCACAGCTGACACTTGGACAAGATGATGCACCAATTTGGAATTCAGGACCCTGCAATAGTTAGGTTGCAAAACAAATGTGTCCGAAGTTATATACGAATCTATGCTCGTTTTTGTAACCTAAACAGACAGGGTGTTGTTATTCTATTAGACTGGAGCGTGTTCTTGTCCTGTGAACAAGAGAATCCTACAGACTAAAGGGCCAAAATTCCTATCCTCCCTAATCTTAGTTATTTCACTGCTTCTGTACTCAAGCCTATTTTTTGTAACATTAGCAAAGGCAAGAATTTCAGTCGCTTTGTAAAATATTTTATGTTATCTGCCATGCTGAGGTGGGCCTCTGTCCTTACTGAACTCCTGTAAGTTCTTAATAAATTCCCAACCTGTGTGAATCCCGTCAAGATTAAGAGAATAATCTGATTTTTTTTCTCCTGTTTAATTGTGAGTTATAGTTTTCACACCTGTGCTAAAGGTACCATCACATCATGCAAATATGCAAAATACAGGTCCGATGAACACTTCCATAAATGACATTCCTTTCAACAAAAAAAAAATCCCAAACCACAATTTTCCCATACTATTAATGTTTTCAAAAGAGAAAGCAAAAGGTTTTACATGTGTTGATGAAAACACAGCAGGGTAAATTAAAATGAAGAAGAGCGATTAAAAATGTTAATAGAAATGTTAAATGGTATAATCTCACTGGAGGCAAGTGGTTTCCAACTGCAATTGAATTCCTAATTAAAGCAATGACTGGTATTTATTGTGCAACATGCTTATTTGTGTAGACTGTAGCTGCTGGTGCCGCTGCTGTGGAGCCGTGCTTGTTTCCCTGACTAAGCTAACTGGTTTATTGTACTATCACATTCTGAATTTAGTTTGTGAAATGCTCTTTCCACATTACTGCACTTCCAAAAATATTCTCAGTTTTTCCATGTGTGTCCGTGGAATTTGAATTTTACAAACTGGTCGTTTAGAACATATTAAAGGTTATTTTCCACGATTTCTGACCTAGGTCAAATCATGCAGAAAGAAGCAATGCAACAGAGGCCACACACATCGGTTGGGTAAATAATGATTTATGACACTCTATAATGAATAGTGGATATATGTAAAACAAATTTATTTGAATTATTATTCTGACCATCTGTAATTCATTTTTTTTGACCTAGACTGGTTTATCTTCAACACAGAAGATGAATCTGCTTAAACTGAAATCCACAGTATTTTTTTCTGGAACGAGACTTGTGTTTCTTCATGTCGAGTGTCTTCTGTCTGAATCCATACTGTAGGGATTCAATTACAGTTGCAGGTAATTACACATCTACAACTAAACAACCAATTCTACTGTTGGAAGGGGAAGTTAGTCATTGTGAAATGGTGGCAGTAAGGGCTGTTGCAATAAACAACGTTTCTTTTTAACATATTTGCATTGTAAATTTCTTTCCATTTGTCAGTAAATAAAGGTGTGACCTTGAGGAGATGGTGTCTTGTATTAGTTTAGTTTTACACTGTTGCATGACTGTTAATTATCCAAAGATCTGCGATACATTACCCGGTCTGTAACTGGATCTGATTCTGAAATATTAGAGCATCTTGTGTTGAATAGAAGAGAACTAATGCTGCAGCATCAGAACACTGAAATCCTGACAGCTTTTTAAAATTTGAAGGCCGACTCAAAAATTCTCCTCTCGAATAAGTAAAAATTGTGTTCTCTGCTACAATAAAATGATGTGATAAAATGCTGTCGGTCAAATTACTTTAAAAACCGTTGAAATTGAACAATCTGGCTATGTCAGGCTCCTCGGCAGGGACTAGGGGTGCTGACTGCTTAAACATTCTTTCACAATTCATCACTTTGCAATTTTGGGGGGTATGTGATGGAAGATTTTTTACATCATTATTAATTATTGGTGCATCATGTCATCATTCAGAGGATATTTTCATCTTTGACGACTGATAAGCAGAAATTGGCTTATTTAAGATTGCAGGTCAAGTAAATAATACTTTGCCAGAGAGAAATTTGTAAGGAGAAACAGATCTGATTGTACCAAAACACCTCCTACTATAAACCTACAAGTCAATTATCTTTAGTATTTCTGAAATTTACAGCCATTTTGCATCTGGTTGTGATTCAGGTTAATACAACAATGTGAAAGAGGTACATTCAATACAAAAATAATGTATTACGTTAGAGAACCAAAATTCCAATACAATTATAGTCAAAAAGCAATGTCACAATTGGACCTTTTGCACAAAGGAAGTTGGTAGATCATCGCACTGCAGTGCTGACTTTTCACTTAATGCGAATCAGGTTTCCCAGAAAGTCCACTATAAAACTGCCCCAAAACTGGCACTAATTAGACAATCTCCCTCAGAGATGACCAAGCGTGTCAGTATAGGAGTATCACACTGGTGCAGTAAGGGATATTATATGGTAAAGGGGATGGGACTCATTAGTAGGCAATTTAGAAGAAACTGTAGTTTGCATCTAACACATGCTATACTTGACCTGATACACCCTAATGTTGTCATAACTTGTAAGGTGAAAAGTATCAGATTTTATTGGAGCTGTAATTGCTACCTCCAATGAGCAGACACTAATGTGCGCCAAGACACCGAAAAGGGGAGGGGGGGGGCAATTGGTGCCAATACCTGCAGTGGGAGGCTTGGTTCATTTTGAGGGACAGGCCTCATTAATATACAGCCGGTGAGCTGCGCGCCTTGAACAGATGTCCCACTGCAGCTCGTTGGTGCAGCCCGAAGGCCCATCTGGCTGGGAGAAAGGTAGGCCCAAGCAGTAGCGATGAGTGGGGGAGCCTGGAGAGGAAGTGGCCCACATTATTCTTGTGGCACCTGGAGGAGGCACTCCTGTTCATCTTGGCCCCATAAAAACTATTTTAACACTTACCTTTTCGGGCCTCTTCCTCTTGCCCATCAGCTTTTACTGAGCAGAGCGTCCACGGAGCGCACTTGGCCTTGTAGGCCGTACAGATAGCTTGCATGGATTCATGGGGGCTTCCAGCTAATTCAGGCAGATGCTTGGGCCACCCAGTGGAAGGCCTCTGGAAATATGGCGGTGGTGCGGGAATGAGGCGATAAATCGACCATCTCAATTTTAACTCTGCTTTCCCCCCATTTTCACCAGGTGGAGGGAGTTAATATTCCACCAAAGTTTTGATGACCACTATTCGTTATATTTACAAATTATAAACCAAATTCTGTTTGTAATTTTTGTCATCATTATTCAGCTTTTACGAACAATACCAGGTGCTGTTTGAACTCAATTAATGCTTTCAAACTTCTGCTTTAACTTGAACCAGTTTACAAATGGATGAAGAACTGACTTTTATGCCATGTTCACAAATCAAATAACAAAGAATTTCTCCATTATAGTAAACCTATTGGATTTCTGCCCGCTATGTAATTATAGCTATAGTTGAAGGATTATGAGGATGATTTGATGATTGCAGTGCATGTGGATTATGCTGGATAAATTGTTAACTTGTACCATTTGGAGAAGCTGATGAGAATTCTATTGCATGTGCCCCACGAGCCCAATAGCATTCTGGTGCAACATTCAGGTAAGAGCATGAATGCTTCTCCAACATAGATCAGGAAAATCTGGGGTGCAGGTTCATGCAGGATGTGCAAAGATCCTAAGAGAAACTAGCACTGTCACTCTTGTATTAAGTCATACGCTACAGATTCCCATTGGGTTGTCACTTCAGTCTACACCCATTCTGCATAGCTGACATCAGGGACTACCGTGGCAACGATGTCAAATGGCATCTTTGGTAGTAAAGGAGTTAAAATGTCTTATTTTTTGACCTTTTTGAAAAGATTGTAACTATTCATTTGCTGACATGATGTGAGTTTTGGTATATTCACTAACAGCTCATTGTTCCGATTTTTTTTGTGTGGTTGAGATTTTTGGAAACCATTGCATTGGAAAACTGGTCAGATGCACAACATTTGAAATTTTTAAATAACTCTTAAAGAAACCATGCCATCCTATGCATTTTAATAGTAATTTATGAAAATAATGAAATTCTTATAGAATCATCAATCATGTGGTTAAGACATAATTGCTGGTAAACCATAAAAATTATGTTTTTATTATATAAAGATAATGCTTGTGTGGATATTGTTTTTTGGAGCTGAAATTCATTTAATTAATGTCTTGCTAATATGTTTTATAATATTACAATATTATACTTATCAAATTCTGTAAAGATGTATGTTTTGATTAGGGATCAGATTCTGCCTCGTCTTTCCCAAGATTCTTTTTAAATGATCTATAGGGACACACTCTACAAACAGGGTTTCATCTCCTAGTATTCCCAGGCCAGATCCAATGAACAGAGAGCAGTGTAGCTGTTAATAAGGGTATTCATCATGAGACTGACTATTTTTGGCGTAGTCTATGACAGTCTCAGTAACTTACAATTGTCCCATGAATATGAACTTATCATTTAATTACGCACTGAGAGACTGCCTTCCATTTCAACCTGCAAGTTAGTTAAGCTCACAGCAATTCTCCAGCCAATCAAAGTGTGATTGGATCAGCCTCAGACAACCGTTGCTTTGCTACTTCTAAAAAATCTTTTACCTAGTCCGTGTTAATCTGCCTATCGTAACATGACTATTTAAAATACTGGTAAAACTATAGATTTGTCAGACGCTAAGAAATGCGATATATGCTGTTACGCTATAAGAGTTTTTAAGTGTTTCCAACACAAGCATGTTTCCGATTATCCGACAAGAATGTTCTTCAGTAAAACAGATGCTTTGTAATATAATAAACTACAAAGACGATTATCCCCAAAACTTGTCATTTCTTGTCTTCCGTTTGATACAGTTAGAATAATAAGATAATGAAGAACTCTAAATTTGGAAGAGTAAACATGACAGTCAAGTCGTCATGATCATTTGTAACTCGCATTCAAAAAAAATGTTTTTTGCCCGAATGGACTATTCATCTAGCAGATATTTGAAATAGTTTCCAAAATATAGATTTAGTCTATAGACTACGAACTGTACTACTGAACAGAAATTAAAGACTGAATCCAGGATGCTCACTTATTTTATTTCTGAATGCTAAATACTGGGAAGACAGTGGGGTCTTGCCTGGTGCTGCAGGCTATCATCCAAGTGCTGCAAATGACTCCTGCAAAAACAACATTCAGTTCAATATAATTTTTCTGGTTTCAGACTTCTACTTGATTTCTGATTATTAAAAATGTCAAGTTTTTATTCTTTCTTCAACTTTTAATTTTAGCAATTCGTATCTATAGAAAACAAAATGTAAGCTAATCAGCCCTACACTTCAAATGTGCCCATTCTATCATCTCATGTCCAATTAACAGTATGCAGCTTTCTGTCATGATGCACTGCGAGCTGTCTATAATGACTTTCAGGAAGACATCACACTGAAGACAGATTTTAAAATATACAAAGGGAACAACTATGTTCTTAAGTATTATAGCCAGCTTACATATTTAGCAGGATGACGTTAAAAATATAAACACACACATGCACAAATCTAAAAGGAGTGTGAATAGGAGAGACTGCAGCATAGGCAGTATGTACACTGAAGATTCTTATATATTTATGCGTGCCTGCTTGTATACATCTTTTATTTATAACATAAAAACAATGAATCAATCCTTAAACATTTCTGCTGCAAACTTAGGGGAAAACCATCTCGTTAGTCAGCACTAAACATTTTCAATAAAATATCATGCTGAGACCAAAGAATTCAAACCATGTGTTGCTGTGAGTGGAATATTTAGAAAAGTCACATCATTAGTTTGAGAGGCCACTTTTGATTTTAATACTACTAAATAATTCTCTCAATTTGTGCTTGAGCACAATCACAAAATTAGGTCAATGCAGCGAAAGCGTGCAGAAATTATGAAAAATAAAACAGGTCTCACTTCCACACAGGCCGGGGAAAAAGTTAACAGAGAAAAATGGGGAAAACACAAGAAATCGATGCAACCTCTTTTTAATTCTACTTTCTTGACTTCTATACTCTGTCAAAATAACCCTTCAAACAAGTCTGATTGGGATCTGGCTCATCACACTGTCACCAACTCACTTTTCATTAGACTGTTACTCTCTGTTAGCCTAGCCAAGCAGAAGAACTCAAACACATGCGCAAATTAAATCGACATCCAAACTCCTCCAATATACAAAGCAATTTAAATGATATTCATTAGAGCGATGACAAGTCCTGATGAGGCTTTCAGGAGCTGAGTCCTTCAGCTTTTGCAGACTCGGTTTCATGGCCACTGAGGCGTAACCAAGGCGACTGTACGTTCAGAAAAGCTGACAATTTTACTGTGCTTCCTGACACACCTTCCTCTTCTGCATTCAATGCTTACCCACAGATTTAAAGCAAGTGCTTAGTGTACTCTACACACTGAATGTTTCTGCCAAAATCTTCAGGCTTTAATATAAAGGCCACTTAATTGTAACAATAGTGTATATTCTTAAAATAGCAAAGGACGAACTTCAGATCTTTGCCTTCCAGTACAATGTTATAGATGACATATAGTTTAATTTGACTTAACATGGCTGTGCTATGAACTATTGAAAGCGTTTATATTGTTTGCAATAACATTTGAAGCACTGGCAGCTGACTTTTTACAAAATTTCTTCAAAATTATGAGATAAACATTTAACCTGGTCTCAGATTTAATTTAAAGCACACAATCATTGACAATAAGAGCTTTAATAGAACATAGGAAGATGAATGGCTAAAATTTAAACATAATAAATGGAGAACATGCCCTGTAAAATTGTTAAGATTTGCAAAACCTTTTATATATCTTTAAAAATGTTTTTCTCAGGTAGGATATAGAAAATATAGATCGAGAATAGACATAACTGTTACTAATATGGCCATTCTGATCTGCATTGCTTCAGCCAAGCAGATTAAATGATAAAACATAATAAATCGGCTCCTGTTCTGACCCTATATATTCCCAATAAAGTATACACAATAAGAACACAACATTATATATGTTGAGTACACAACTGGCAAGGTACTAATCACTCAATGCTTACCCGTCATTCCTCCCTGCCCCATTAATTGCTATTCAGGGCAGTGAAGTATCACTTCCTTCAAGTGATACTGCTTCTTTACAATGACCCCTTCTGCAAATGTATTGAGCTTGTAGCTTGTGACAATGAGAGGGTAATCACACTTAATAGTTTAAATGTCATTTTAGCTGCAAATGCCCCTTTCTTCAGGGTCAGGCAAATGGCTGGGGACATAACCTGAATCAAAGTCCCAGGAGAGAGGACATTACCAGCATTTTTAGTTAAACAGAATTATCCATACCTACATATCTCCCTAAGGACATAATGGTCAGCATTCATATTGACTAATGCATAAGTGTTCAGCAAAGTCTCGTGCAATCAGTACGGGGCACTCCTCTGTAACCAATTCTTGTTCTTTGGAACCTCTAGGTTTTCTGAACCACGCTGATGCCTCTGGCATTGTTTAACTCTTTGATAACTGACTTGCAGTTCTCTGAACTCTGATATATCCAAACCGAGTGAGAGGCTGCCTCCAGAGCAGTTTGGATAATTGGATGTGTATTGTATTCTCAATCTGTGGTTGTCTTTGGTATTGCAAGATATTCTATATTAATCACTGCTGTCCAACAGAATGCATAATGAATACTCAGTGCACAACACCTCAGAATGTGCAAATGTAATATGAGGTTGCACAACAGTGAAAATGACAGCTGACAATTAAATATGTATTTACACAGTGGCCAGGAATTTCCTAGGAGCTGCTCCTGCTCCGCGGAACTGTGACTTTGCCGGAAGTTTAATTAAAATCCCCTCATTTGTTTTTCCTAGTATGGACTTGAAGTGTTTTTACACTGTATTACTTAACACAAGATTTTGAAGATATATATCTTTTGGCCTTACTGAATGTGGCTACCATTGACACGAGGTCATTTAGTTCCACTACGAAATCCCTTGACCTGTAACAGATATCATTGTGTATCCAGCCCCCTGCTGATTATTCGGTATAGATACTTCCATCGCTGTGGAATAACTAGATAATAACAGATTATCAGGATTGTCAAATGGGGTTTTTTCAGATGTGAAAACGGCTGTAAAGTTCAACTGAGCCTAAGGCATTCTGCTAATTGCAGCAGCATTTTGTTTACAACTGAAATGATACAACGTTGAAGCTTTGAACATGTATTCTTCTCTGAATGTGCAGCTATTTTACATATACAAATGCTTGTGATATATTTTTATTTATATTTGTAAGTAAAAATAAGAACAATGTCATGAGGTAATGCTTCCAATGGACAGAGTGTACTGACACACACACACACAATGAATGGCATTAACCCAATAATCACCACTCAGATTGACTGAAGTATTTACTTAAACCGAGGGTATGGAATTCCTATGTTGGTTTTGTAACATGTATATTTCTTTTTATTGTATCCTGTTACATTCATACACTGTTTTTGTTGCAGTGGTCCAGAGTGCTTTCATACAATAATCGATTATGTTAACATATAAAATATTTTTCAGTAGAAAAGATGTTGACATTGTAACAAAATTTAAATAAACCATTTTAAGGAAATTAAAAAGACAATGTTGACTTTACATGGAATTTGAATTGCAACTACTTTCTAAATGTAATACTCAGGTTAGTTGCAGATACTGCACCTGTTTTACATGTTCGAGAACATGGCTCAGCAGAATCCTAGAAATTGTGTAATTAAACCCTCAAATGTATAAAATAACCAGTATTCGCCTTCTAACACGTTGAGCAGATATGCACAGTACATATATCCATTGTATTCAGCCTTGGAAAGCAGGTGACAATTAGAAATCCATTTAAAGTCCATCAAATACAAAATGGGATTGAATTTTTAAGCTGGTTGTGAAAGCTGTCCAGTATATACAATGTTTCTGTTAAAGGGGAAAAGGGAAAAATCTCAGACATCTTGATGCTTCTTGAGCAAAACATAGCACATACAAAAAAAATGGGAAAATTGATAAAAGTAAACCTTAAGTTTCAGTCAGCTTCATGGTTTCTCAACAAGTAACCATTCATTAGATGTTTTGTTAATATCACAGTCAAGCTTGCTGGGTAATGTGAATTTTAGGTTATGCCCAATTTTCAAACATAATTCATGGCCCCTTGTCATCTCGAGCGGGTGTAGTGCCTGCAAGAGAGACAGTTGGCTGGGACAGAAGTCAAGAGCATTGAAAAGATCAATATGTACAGGACATAAAATAGTATTACAAAAATTGAGATTTCATGCACAAATGTTGGTAGTCTTGTTTGTTAGATACCAATCCTTTATTAAGTTATACTTTGGTTTACTATAACCACTCTGTGGTCACAGACTTGGGGCTATGCTCCTTGCTAGTTGGTTTCTGCTAATTTTACCTTAGCAGATAGCTCTCTAAGCCGTGGCATATTGATTTCTTGTTGTGAAGTGCACTGTTCAAGCTCCATTTAAGATTTTCATCTTGTATGTAGCCCTGAGCACATCATAGTGCCATAAATTAGGTAAATTGCACATTTATCACAAATGTTATTTTAAGATACTGTGTGAATGTGACGGCTAGAAGATATACAATGTGTCGGAACAAGCCAGTGCTTGGGTGGGGTTACAGCTTGGTCTCCATTGCGCACCTGTGAATTAAGGCCTTTCGAAAGGTGCTAACCCCTAAAGTATCTCTCAGTAAGTGCTGCGGTTATCAGACAAATAATGCTTTAACCAAAACCCTTGCCTGACAGGGCCATAAACCCACTCAAGCTCCAGCCAGGAATATGTAATCTTCAGTGTTAATGTGCTCATTACCTGTAGCACCTTGTATGTAGACTATAGTGTGAAAGCAACACAAAATTATTGGAAAATGTTTTAATGTTGCAGTAGAAAAAAAAGTTATACGAACAGCCATAATGGTGTTTCATTTCCAGCAACAAAACAGGGCACAGAGTGCATTACAGTATCTGTGCTGTTTACATGCCTATTTTATACATATATTCTTGTATGGTGTCAGCTGTCAGTTATTTCTGCAAATTAACTGAAAAAATGGAGATGAACAGACTCACTCAGTGTGCTGGTAACCACGGGTTACCTTTTATATGCCAAAATATAAAGATGCAGTAGGGAATCATGGGAGAATAATTAGGCAGAACAAAACTTACCAATCAAAGGCATTCTACACATGATGATCATTAAAATAACAAGTGAGAATGCTCATAAATAAGTAAAGGAGGTTACATCATGGAATGCCTTTTTACATTTGTAGCAGGATCTCATAGCATAAACCTTTTGAAAGAATTTTGTATATTACTGTTGAAGAAATACAGTACAAGTTTTTTTTCTAATTTTATTAACCCTTTGAGCATTGACTAGTCATTTTAGCTCTGAAAATAGTTAATTTCCATTAAATAATACACTTGAAAATTATATTGTGCAAAATCATCTGCACAAATATGACAATGGAATTGAATAAAGACAGCTGCAGATCATTATTTTAATAATGGCTTTCAGTCAGTGATCTGAAAAATAATAATGCTGCCAATTTGTTGTTGCAACTTAATGCAGAAGTGCTTCAGCAGTGCTCAGAGGGTTAAAGGTTAAAGGCTGAGAAATACCAGCACACTTAAGTCACATGAGAAAGTGCACCAGGTTCAGTATTAAATGCTTAACTAAATTGTCCATTACGCATGCAGCTTAATGCATCTGAGCGATACACAGCAACTAAATCCAATTTACACAAAATTCCAAACACTTACCATTTTTACCCTTGTAATCAACCAGTAACAGCTGATTACGTGCTTCCATTAAACACTGTACAGTTATATAAAAGAGTTCAGACCAGAGTGCTACTCTGCAGTAAATCAAGAACATGTGCCAAGAGTTGTTACAGTAGCTTTAAGGCTTCTTTCAGAGTTGTCCTCAAAGCAAATAGTTAGGTTACTAAAGTAAATGCTACTGTTTCTCCAGCTCTATAACATACAGAAGATGGTCCTCTGGTGATTTGCCGTGAGTTTTACTGAGATGCAGTTTAACTGCATGTTTACTGGCAAAAGTCCGATTACAAAGTTTGCACTGGAACGTTGTCCCAGCCTCATCGTCTTGAGATGGCAACACCGATTTTTCAGATGGCAGTTTTGCATGTGTTATCTGGCTGCTTATCTGTTCACTAGAAAGTTTTGATAAGTCTCGTAACCTGAAGCCTAAGTGTGATTCTAAGTGACTGATGTAGGTAGAAGGAGTTCTGATCTGTGATGCACAATCATTACAAAAAAACACTGGATGCCCAGAGTCCAGGTTTTTAAGAAATTTTGTTCCACCTGTCCTTCGAAGCTGGTACTTGACGTTGGCTAACCAGTGGCTGATTGTTGTCATGGAGAGTCCTGTAAACCTTGAGATGTGCATTCTCTCCTGTGGGCTGAGGTCCGACATAATGAATTTCCCATCTGTGGTTTGTCGCAGGCTGGCTGCAAACTGGGCCTGCAGTATGAGCAAATGCTGTGGGTTCCAGTTTGACTGACGGCCTTTACGCTTTTGAGCTGGTGAAATCTCTTCTGGCTCCTCCATCGTGCTACCATCCACCTCAGATTTGTCTGAAATGCTCGTAGGTGTAGAAGATTTTGATGTGTGACTTCCTGTCAGGTTTTTCAGCATATCAGATATATCTGACAAGGCATTCTCGCGTAGCGGCGAGTTTGACATGAATGACACGACTGCAGATGTCTTTGCTGTTGTCACAGTGGATGAAGAAGATGTTGACGACGGGGATGTGGATGACAAAAGCACTGAACCCAAAGAGCCACTTTTGTCACTCTTGGCTTTCGTCAAATCAATGGGCTGGTCACTGCTGACATGATAGAAATAACGGTCTATGGGCTCTGTTTTTTTGGCCTGCAAAATTGGTGTGGCCACAGCAGCCTTTTCTGCCAGGCTGTTACTCATTTTGTAAAGCATGCTCATAGGGTCCAGGGTAGGCAATGCAGGTTTCGCTGCTTTCCCCAAGTGAACATTCATAACGGACTGCAATGCACTTAATGGGTTTACAAAAGGTTGTTCAGGAGGGTGGTCCGTAATAATGGCTGTGCTCGTGCACATACTATTTGTAGTGAGTTTTAAGGCCTCTGTACCATTCTCCAAATGATTCTTGGCTGGACTCTCTTTAGTGTTGTCTTTCTGGTTGTTGGAACTATTTTCGTGGCTTTTAGGATTGGAATCTTTTGGACCCTCGCTTTTTAGTTGTTCTCCTGCCTCACTGTCACATGGAGAAGGGGTTCCGTGTTTCAGTCGGGATAATTTACTTTCTGGCTCTTTCATTTTTTCTTCAGTTTTGGTTACCTTCTCTGTGACTTTCTTCACTAGCTCTTCCATAGCGTGGAAATTGTTTTTTGGTACAGGAGAGTTCTGGCTACTGGGTGGTGAAATTAATGGCTGGTTCTTTGGAGAAGCCATACTATCAATGGTGCTATATGCTGATTTCAAGTGTGTCGCCTTCTCCGATGAACCAAACGGCAACTTCATTATACTGGGAAGCTGGTAGGCTGCGTGAATGCTAGGATAGCCACTCCAGCTTGGAGTCCCATTCTGAGCTTTGTTAATAGCCGAGGTCACTGTGTTTTCTAAAGACTTTAGGATGTCTAGGCCTCCTTTAGGATTTTCTTCCAGATCTTCTTCTGTCAGATACTGATACTTTGAGGAAATGTCAAATTTTTCCTCATCATCACAGTTTTTCACTTTTTCTTTAACTTTGTCCTCATCGCTTTCAGTGTCTTTTTCAACTTCCCTTTTCACTTCAATATTTAATTTTGGTGAGACACTTACTGGGGTACTTAACGACGATGTGAACGCGCTTGCAGCTAGAGGAACAGACTGGACTTTATCTTCTAAGATGGCTGTCACTAGTGTGGGTGTCGGTGTCTGTGGTGGCTCAACTATCTGTTTCCCTTTCTTGATTGCGGAATTGGTCACTTTAACAAAATGTCCAGTTACCATCATATGTGCAGTGAGTTCTTGCAAAGTATCATGAGAACTCCCACACTCCATACACTTGAGGATTTGAGACTTTCTTGCCTCAAACTGCCAGGCATAGCTGGCACCATTCTGGTGTCCATAACGGTTATTTGGTGTGACATACGGGTTTGAGGACTTTTGTAGTGCATCACTTGTGTCAGAAAGAGATGTTTTTGGTGTACCACCTGTGGAATCTGGAGAACTTGGCAGCTCAAGCTCAAGCAGTGCTCTTTTTCTGGTGGAAGGGAGGACCTTTGTGGAAATTGGTGTCACGGGTTCCTTCAAAGGCACTTTCTGATAGTGTTTTGTTTTGATCATGTGAACACTTAAGTCTTGAAGGGACTCAAATGAATGGCCACAGTACATACACTTTAGCACCTTTTGAGCATCCTCCTTCCCCTCCATCTCTAGCAAAGAGCGTTTACGAGGCTTGGACCATTTTTTAGGATTGTTATTGTCAGTTTCATTGTTTTCATCGCGATAATGTCCAGTTTCATTCATGTGCACGGTCAACTCCACCAGGGTGTCATAAGCAGCACTGCAGTCTTTACAGCGGAATTTGCTAGCCCCAGTAAATATGGAGCCATAGAGCTTACTGCTTTGTCTGTACAATTGTACTGTGCTGAAGAGACTTGGCTCCTGAACAAACCTGGTCTGAGAGACTTGCTGCAATGTCTTTGACATGGCAGACTGATGCCAGTCAAAGCTCCCACTTCCACAACTGCTGCTGCTGCTGCTACTGCTGCTGCTGCTGCTGCCGCCATTTGTTGCCGGCCCACTCGGCTGGTTAAGGCCCAAACTCAGAGACGACCAGTAGGAATTTGATAGAATGTTGTTGTATATTGCTTTCATTTGTTCTAAACTGTCCTGTACTCCTCCTTCCTCGGGAGGTCCGCCGCTCTCCTTGTTTTCGTCTTCAGTCTTTATGGAATTGCTCTCAAAGTCAGCCAATCGATCACTGGTTTCACTAACGTGAGACACGCTGTCCAGCTCCTGGCCGGAAAACTCGGCAGCTGGGGAGTCCTGGTAGCTAGGAGATTCCTTGCTAAATTCCTGCTCATTGCACAAATACTTTGAGGATGATTCTCCATCAGCTCCAGACTCGTTGGCTTCAGCTTCCTCGTCCCCTAATACTGCTGCCTTCAATTCGTCTGAAACGTAGGCTGCATTAAAAGAAGAAAAAGGGAGAAGGAGAAAACAGTTTTAAGTTAATTGCTGCTAGTATGGATTGAAATTAAATATGGCAAAACATCATAACTGGTAACATCTGCTGCAAAGTTAGATAGTTAAAATGTAGTGTTTCTTGGGTGCATAAAATCGTCTCTTCAAACATAATTTGCCACCTTATTCTTCTCAAGGGGCAACAGCTTGAAATTAAAACTAAATTTGAAATTAATGAAGCAAATTCTGGAGGTGGCATTCATTTCTAAAGTAATAAATTACATGTATCAACCTCAGAGACAGCAGTTCCTGTCTGTCAATTAATATGTCTTATGCTTCTTCTACCTCAAATGCATTTCCAAGCAGAGACATTCACAATTTAAATTATGCAACCATTACAAATTTCTGTATTTCAGTATTTAGTAAATTGAATATTTATTCTAAATGGTACATTTAAAACATAGCTTGAAATATATAGATTGATTATCTGCATTTGGACTCCAAATTTCCAAACCTTATGAAGACTTAGAGGGCTATATCCAGGTTTGCCCTTCTATACTTCAAAAATTCTGCTATGGAAGAACAGATGGTTGAAAAATTCTGTACTGACTAATCACTGCTACATACAGGTTTATGGAAGAATGTTACTTTCGACCCACTGACATTTAAGTGTGCATCATTTTAATCAGACTTTCACTCTGTCAAAACAGTGAAATGCATGCATGCCTGCAGATGTCAGAAATGGGTTTAGAAAAAAAGCTTTTGGAAAATATGACAATAACAAGATTGCCAAGTTTTGGTATAAGATTTGATGTTTTCATGCTGCAGTAATTTTCTTTGAATAAATTTATAAAATGCTAGTGAAAACCCATGAGAGGACTGAAGTGTATGAAAGTGTATGTTGTTTATATCACATAGTTTTCACACACCCGTTTAGATTTTTCACCATTAGTGGTGATAAAAAAAAAGTATCAGCACTGAATGTAAAATCATTTACAGTAAAAGATCATTCTCATTGCATAATTAGTTCAATAAAACCAAACTCAGCTCGCTGGAATTAAACAAATCTCTGCATTTCACAGGCAACATTGTGAGGGGGAAGGAAGGGGTCTGATTTGAATAGTTGTTTGGAAGAGTCTGTATGTGCCAACAAAATGATGTCATCATCCAATTTAAACTAGCAGAAACAGCGTGTGAGGAAACAGCGATTAATCACTGCAAATACTAGCATCATGCATGAGCCAAGCAAAGAATCAGACACCTCCTCCAGAAATTGGAACAGTAATATTTGCTGTTTTGCAATAATTTTTCATTATGTTCCAACGGGCCAGACCTACAGAAATCATTTGGGGCAATGCTGAGAGAATTGGTTTCATGCATCATCAATGATCAGGCCAAAGAACTGTACAAAGAATCAGGTTGCCAAAAGATTCAAAAGACCAGTTTTCCATATGATTATTGTTTACAACTGGGAGAAGAAATGATGATGAAAAAGTAGATGCAATGTATTTCATTCTCTAAACTCTGGTCTGAACCAGAACAGGAACTGCAATGTGCAAACTGCATCGACTAGACAGAACAGCAGCGTAAAAACCCAGAAGAGGCCCAGATCAGAAAACACATTTGGGAAGGTAGTTGAATTAAGCAGTAATCAGAGTAAATTTAATATTAAGAATAATGGATCTATTTTAAACCAGCACTGAATGTTACATATTGTGTAGGTACTCGTGCAGCCCTAGGCCATGGAAATGTCATCTGTGAGGTCCAACCATCTAGGGCAGTAGTTTTCTAACTTTTCCAATGGGAGATCCCCTGTAAATACTGACACACTCCTGGGACCTACTGCAGATGCGGACACAGTAATGGGTCCATTGAAAATACCGGACACACTTCTAGGACCCCTTGCAAATAGTGAGGACCCCTGAAAATATTAACACCTCCAAAAATATTCACATACTTCCATGACCACTTTCAAATATTGACATACTCTTGGGGAATCCCTGCGTATACCCGACAAATACTGGTGTACACCAAGAGCCTCTGAAAGTACTGACACACTCTTATGACCTGCTGAAAATAGTCATACACCTTGTGAAAATACTGACATATTGCCAGATACCTCGTGCAAATACTACCAGCGAACTCCCCCCACTTCTAACAAACAGTATTAGCTATTCGAAGGAAAGCACTGTCATCCAAGCAGAAAATGCTTTTTAGTATATACAACACAGATATAGTATGCTATTAAGCAAACAACGACCAAAGTAGAATACAGAATTTGCGATGCACTGTACTCGAATTAAGTACTATGTCCCAGGCGAACAGAGCTCTGATAACCTTTCGGGTCTCCTGGGGTCTACAGGCCCTAGTTTGAAAACATATGATTTGCCAGTGAATGATGTGCATTGTAAAGTTATATTGATATCCAAGAATTTGCTGGATTATCTTGGGGATCAGGCAGGAATTTCACAGAACCCTATCTTTTGGAAAGTTTTCTGTAGGGTTATTCACTTCCCTCTGGTGATTCTATATATGGGGCAGAATTCAATACATTTTTGCATTAAATAAAATGTAGCCAAATGAGGATTCCTAGATTAGGTGGTCCGTTCATTGTGTTCTGCTCTAGGGCAGGTCTTAGCTCAAGTCTCACATGAGATTCTTGAGATACTTACTGGGGAAGAGTAGCTCAGGTGGATTCAAGTTGCCTTCCTCTTAGTTTTAATCTTCGGAGGACGTCCTCCTAGGTGGGCTGCAACCAAGGCTGAAAAACTCCATCTACTTTTTATGATGGGGAGTGGGTGGGGGGGAGGCACCTAGACTCATCAGACGGACGTAGCGACTTTGGATGTCAATCCAGTATTCAGACCTGTGCTTTGGTCTCTGCTCACCAGGGTTGCTTGGCATGGGACCTGAACCCAACCCTTCTGACACAGAGCTACTGGTCCGGAAACAAGTACACTGTTGGATGTTAACTCAGTATTTAGCGATCATTTCCTAGTCTACACTCGCCGGGACTGTCTGCAATGGGCCTCAAACTCTTCACTGACTCAGAGATAGAAAGGCTACCACTAAGCCAAAGGCTCACCCTAGGGTACAGTCCATGGCAGGGCAAATTGTACATTGTATCGAGCTCAACGGACCACATTTCCTCTCGTTATTCCAGTTTTCTTACATCCGTACATATTTATACAAAGAGAGGAATTATGATTCCAAAAAATGGTTTCATATCAGAATTTGTTGATGGACAGGACCTATCGGGCCCGAAATTCAGTTACGCCAGAAAGCTGGCGCACCAATTAGGATCCTACCGCTGGAATGTCGGAGGCGGCCGGAGGATCGATTTTTGGGACTTGACATTTTTTTCAAAGTCCCATCGGAAGTCGGTCATAGTGGGGGTGGGAGATCGACAGGAAGCTGAATGTTGGTTGGGACCGGGATCGGCCACTGTCAGTCAGCGGTGGAGTGGTGGCGAGGTCACAGCGTGTGTGTGCCACCACACTCTCTCCCCTCCATTAAAGGGAAGAGAATTTGCCAGTTTTTATCTTCGGCCACTGGGGCACCAGGGAGGGTTTCGGCCGGGCCAGTGGCCTGGCACCCAAGAGGGGGTGTGGTGGCCCTTAAAGGGGAGGGCCCACTCCCGTGGCAGTGGGCCCTCCCCTTTAAGGGCCATCACACTGCCGGGCCACGCTCACTCTGGATAAGGGGGCACCGCGCGGCGGGGGATGGATCTTTTTGGCTGAATTTCGGGTTGATTATTTTGAAGGTGAGGGAGAGCGGTGGTGCGCGTTCTGATGACATGCTTGCGGTGGTCATCAGCATAGGGGCGGAATTGGGACCAGACCGAAAAATCCCCGACCTGAATTTGGGTCGGGGCGGCCATTTGATGATAAAGCGGCGGCCACGGGATTCTGCTGCATGGCCACCGCAAACGGGCAGTAACGGCGAGAACCTGAATTTCGGCCCCATCATGTGTTATTTTTTAGATTTATATTTTCTTCTTATTTTTCTCCGAACAACAACGCTCCTCACCACAAACCCTCCTCCAGCCAGGACAGGATGATCGGGACTGTGAACTTAATGGCGATCAATGCCACTACATATCAACTTCATGGAGCAGGAGAGGGTGTCCTATTGTGATCGGTTATCGGGAGGTACAATTCAAACTGAGTGAACTGGTCCATGCCTGTTTTTTTTCTTTTCTCCGTGGCACCTCTGGAACATAATAACTCCATGCGGCACTCCATTCAGTAACGAGTGTGGAGAACGACAAAAGAACCCCAATCAAGGCCAGCAAGTTCAAGTACCTGGCAATTCATGAGTTCAACTTTATTACTGTCGAACCCTACTGCTCCATCCATCTGCATTTTTTGCAAACACCCAATTTTGCACTTTTTCACACCTGGGAACGAATCCATCGAAAGAGAAGGGATGACGGTTTCTTCTCCCTGACAGCTGTGAAGGGCCCCGAGTGTCCATCCACATCAAAGTAGATAAAGTTCCACGTAATAAAAGAACCCCTCAGAGGCTATAAAGCAAACTGTGTGGCACCAGGAAATGGAGATGCTTTATTGGTGGATAGGGTGAGGGCTACTATCCGAAAGTCAGGATTACATTTATTTTTATTACTAGTTTTAAAATGTTGACGCTAATTAATCAGGATAGCCCAAAGAACTTGCACAATCGGTTTACAATGAAGAAATCGGTCATCATACCATTGGAGGCAAGCCGTGTCCATTTACGCCTAGCATGTTGTGATTTCCACGCCTGCATCAGATGTAGAGAATTCTGTTTTGTTGTAATAGGAAATGTTAACACGGCCTCCCTTCATCTATCCCCAGTTTAAAAAAACACTGACCACAACTATCCAAGGAATTATATATTTGCGATTTTAGATTATTAAAATTATACAGTGCCCAAGGGGAGGATGTCCCATAACCCCTTGCTGGGCTTTGGCCCTAAACTTTTCATAACATATGAATTTTGAAGGCTGTGTGAATACATCAATTTTATTGCCTAATAAATTACTGCACACTTCAAATTTTGCTGCCATTTGTCTTCTTCTTTAGAATTATGAATGAAACATATGTAATTAATAATTACACCATCACAGGGGGTTTGTAAAAGCTTTTTGAATTCTGATTTTGCAAAAGATAAACAGTGATATATTACTCTTTGTGCTGTACTTGTGATAATGCACAGTATTCCATATTTGAGGCCAAAGTAGTCAAGTGGCTGTGAGCAGGCACTACTGCTGAACCTCTCGTGATCTTCAGGAAAAATATCTAAGTAAACATCCTGTAAATACAGACTCCAGCTCCCAGAAAGCGACATATAAAAGCTTGCTAACTGTGGGACACCTAGCCAACAAGACAATAAACAACACTGAGACATAAAAATACTGTAGGCTTTACTAGATGCTTTAGTTGTGGTGAGGGCCTTTTAATGAAAAACAGTCTGGAGAACACTAAAGACATGACTGCGGCCTTGCAATGGATTTCAGTGCAGTCCAGACGTGGTGTCACTTATACACAAAATGTAACCCTTTGATTACTGAGTGACCGCTTCCCTGTTCAAATAATTGTACATTTTTTTATCATACAAAATGTGCAAGAAATATCTCTATTATTATACTGAAAAAAATTAAGAAATATATTTCAGAAAATCCAATGTTGTCTTAAAATAAAATCTTTTGTTTTTAATAAACTGATTAACAAATGCTGTTGTGGTCCTCAAAAGGTTCTTTAGAAATATTCATGACCCTTATGAAAAACAAATCTTTCTTCTTGGAATGCTCCTTTCCCAGTGTGGTGGTTAGTTTTTACTTTTCTGAAAAATCATATGCTAATCTCCTCGGAACATTATTCACACAGTCCTCCCATGTACAGTGTACTGAATGCCCAGATTTACTAGGAGCAGGGTTTAGTTGTTTGTGTATATCAGCATGAAGTAATTCACTGATTTCAAGGAACAAAACAGAGTGAGTCTACTTCCACTAATGGTTTAAATCATTTTGTTGAACCAAGCATGGAATCAAATATTTTACTCAGTAGAATTCTGCTTTTCACGATTGACAAACTAATCACTAGGTTGCTAGGATACAGAAATTCTGAATACCATTGTCATGGTTAAAAATTAGTATGATTATTGAGTTAGCATATTTTTACATAACCCATAACATTTTTTTCTAAGTGTGGAAAATAAAACTACAGACCATATCTAATGATAGAAACTACAGTCTAATTTGTTTTTCTGTTTCCTTCTAGAAACTAACTTTCATAAAATAAACAGAATGATGTTACCGACATGCCTTAAAGGCTTTAACTCGTAACTCACACAGGGTTTTAATAATGAAACAGAATTGTCAGACCTCATGTAGCGGAATTTCTCTCTTCCTAGCGCTAGCTAGAGAAAGGAGGAGGAGAGCTGATGCTATTCCGGCTGCAAGTGCACTTTACAGTTAACATTGCCTTTTCAAACTCTAGCATTCCAGCCTTGTCCTGGAGTAGATTGAGGTTGTGGAAGCCTTGCACAATTGAAACCTGGCGGGGTAAAAAATTGATTTGAACTTAACACATCTGACTATCTGACTAAAGTAGTTAAGATGTCGCACACAAGTTTGTGCCCGTGTCTCACCTCATCGTGCCAGCTTTAAACTGTGCAAGTCTTCCACTACCTCAGTCCAGTTCAACACAAGTTGAAGCGTCTGTTTATTTGCTTTGATGGTAACTGATGTCAAATAAAAATTCCCATACTGTTAGACAGAGTCCAATGACGTAATGAATTGGACTCTACTTACTATGTAGCTAGTTCTGCGATGTGATCAAAAGCTGCATAAACTCTTCCCTGTCTACTCAGGGTGTAATTATTTCTGGTGGCTAAGTAGGCCTGGCACAAAATTCCTTTTTTACATGAATCCAGTGGAGACCAATTTCACATCAATTCTTAGTGCATTACATTCTTATTAAGATCAATATGCAAAGTGCATTTTAGAAGTGCACTCTGCAGCATGCAAAGGGTTTGCTGCTTTCACACTTAGTTAAAATGGACCCATTCGAGGAAATTTGAATAATTCCCCCTTAAAAAAAAAAGCAGGCTTTAAAAGTCGCTGTGGGACATAAAACTGTTGCACTGTGAATCTTTATTTTTCTTCACACCGCTCTATCTATTTTTGATTTGATTTTCTCCCTCCCTTTTTCAGGTGACAGCCCCCCCCCCCCCCCGCCCAATCATGCACTGACTGTAACCAAGAGGCTGGGCAATGTGTGCCCAGGCCTCTATCAATGTCGCTGCACCGAATTGGCAGGACGGTCACCAAGCAGCATCGCTACAATTGGCAGCTCAGCAAGATGGCGGTCTCTAGCTTCACCTGCCATCACTTGGTGGTGCTAAATCTTGGAGCTCCTGCGTACCATTCCACCCTATTTCAATGGGAATTCTACTTAAAGGAGCATCTTCATCCTTTTAGGGAGCTTTCAGGCAGGCTCAGTTACTGGAACAAATGCCAGCTACCTCTTAAAAAAAAATCCCCTTTAGTTGTTTCTGGATACGTTCCCATTTGCATTATTACAATACAGTTTGCACAGGTTTTAAAAATATAAATATCAATTTATTTTTCAGCACTGTCAATGGTGGAATGATATGATCAGCTCCCCAATCTGTTTGTTGCATACTTTTAATTGCACACATAATTACTTGACATACCAAATAATTTTAGCAGTATGTTAATGCCCCTTTAAGGTTTGAGATGGTGAACTGGTGGTAGAAAATTCTTGTTTAGAAAGAATGTTGAATAAATATCATGATAGGGAGTTTGTGACATTAATTGGATGACAGCATTATAAACTGAAGGAAAGAGATGATTGATATCCATTTTAAAAACCTTCACCAACCCAGATCTGAACAAAGCACAGCACATTATACGCTATACTGTATTATGTTGTAATTCTGTTTCTAATTTTATTTAAATGTCTGTAAAAAGTACACTAGATACCCGTGATAAACTTTAGTTTAATTAAGAGAGCATTCAAAGTTTAATTTAATGCTTCAGAGCATTTATTGGACACCAAATCAAAAGCATCTAAAATCTAAACCTACTAACATAGGGTTAATTTAGGGATAGCACATTCCACACTTCTTCCTTTCTTAGTTTCTAATTTTTTGTTTATATTCATTTGAAGAGGTGAAATTACTAACAGCTTGACAATCAGAATCACACAGGAAGCAACATGAAATTCTGATACAGCAAAAAAAATGAAATTCCAATCAAATCCACATTCAGGTTTGTATTACTGGCAACCAGGGATTGTGACTTATATTCTTCTAATGTGATGGATGTTTCGCTGCCAACTCTTGTAAATGTTGCATCTTTGATTTTACACCATGTAACCAATACTCCAGATTTTACAGTAATTCAAACAGTACTCTGCCTTAAAATACTTCTGAGAAGTGACTAGGATTTGTAATAAGCAGTCTTCCCACTCAACAAGAGTCAGATCCTCTTTCTTGCTAAGCAATGCACATACCATGAGTTACTTCCTTCTTGAAGATGCACTACATTTTTGGCACCATTAATTTGCGGAAATATACAGAAAACAATATAATTTACACTACCAACATAGAACATGCATGAAAACTATGTTGTAGTATGGTGCCATTTTGTAGTTTGTGGTTATGTACAAAGGTGCTGTTGAGTAGCTGTGAGAATTCAATTCCCTCAACAGCTTCTTTAACAGACTAATGTCATTATGCAATAGCAGGCAAAGGCTTAGACAGAGTACACTGAGCTCATAAAGCTGCAAGACACATTTACTCTACAAAAGGATTGTGCAGGAAGTTCAACATTTTAGGATCCATTCAACCAAGCTTCAGAAGAAAAGCTTCTGGTATTAATTGTTGTCAGATTTGGGACAGTCATCCTATCTCCCTGGGTGCCTCTTTATAATTTTCAGGTTCGTGCCCTATTTGTAACTTTCTGGATGCAGGTCAGAGCATCGTCAGGGGCCAGGGAAGGTCTCATTATTTTAAATAATTAACCTCTTAGGTGGCATGGTAGCAACAACTCTAGATTCTTGGACTCGGATAAAACATTGAGTCTCAGTCTCAAACCTTCCTTTACGAATGAGTCTGCCAGGCTCAGACAGAATCTCTGTGGGAGGAACCGCAAACTGACTAGCGAAAGATACCAGCACGTACTGCTCAAATAATGACCCCTAGGGAGGTTAATCTGGGTGTGACCTAACGTCTGTGGACATGATCAAGCCCATGTTCCAATTGAGGAGCAGAGCACTGATATGCAAATCGAGACAAACACTGCCCAAACATCACCCCATCCCTCCAAAAGCTGAAATATTTGTATTATTCTAGATATTAACATTAAGCTCCATTCTTATTCCTTACTGGCCAATTACTTTGATTAATGCGATCAGCAGAACTGGGCCTTTATTGGAATCAGGCTTTCTGTTCGTGGGAATCTTTTTAAAAAAAAGAGAATTATAATGAGGTACAGGTGTGGGTTCCTAATGACGGGTGGGAACTGTTTGGGCCTGCAACGATCACACAGGCTGTTGTAGTTTACAGCACAAACTTTACCAGTTCTGGGTGGGCGTTGTTCAATTCGGTATTGGCACATGCTCTGTCTGGCCAGCCCCTACAATCACCTCAATCTAGCCAAGTGTTAATGCAGTTAATTGAATTTAAGATCAATAATGCTTAATTATTACAATTTGACATTGTGAGATGAATGGATTTGTGACTTGAGAAAATGTGTGAGTATTCCAGGAGAAGCAAGTACATTGTAGCCTTCGAGAGACCTGCAATCGATTGGTGCACAATCCAATTGACTAATGCTCTGACAAATGCGGTCACCACGTAACTGCAAATAAACATTCCATAAGAATGCTCTAACTCCTGTCACTGACCATATCCAGTCCAACACCATCCTATAATCTGCTTCAGATTGGAATGGAAAGAATGACTACTGAAACTTAAAAACAAACATCTGGTCTGAATGGGACATCTGGTTTGATGGAAATGGCAATCATTACTAAATCCTTGCTTCGCCCTCCCCATAAATGTTAAGCTTTTGTACTACCAAGTAATTCAAGGGAAAGTCCTGCTTTTGCATTCAGATCTGATTAGCAATATAGGTAATCGGTTCTGAATCATAACTTTAATCTTCATGAAATAGCTAACCCTTTGTGTATCGATCGTCCATGGTACTTTGCTGAACAGGAATCTACTTTACATTCTTGAACATCCACTAGAATCTTTCATAATATACTAATTAATAAAAGAGAGGAGTACAAAATAAGGAATACTACTTTTACAAATGTTCTCTAAATACCTCAAATTGAGCCCCAATGTGGTTATGCTGTATTTTCTATAGCAGAACACATTGTTATAATTTCTTAACGAGGAGCATTAGTCTGGGAGAAAAACTATAGCCCTGGCCAACAGTGAACTTTTTAGCAGCAATGTTGCCCAAGATTAGCCTCCAGGAAGGATTTCTATCCTGTAATAGAAGCTCATCATTATCTGAGTGTTTCCTTTTTCCAACCAGGCAACTGAAATCATGGGATTATATGATGAAGGAGACATATTTCTGATGTTAAGTACTTCCCTTTTAATCCAAATGATCATACAACACTTCCCAGTATACACACTGTGTCTGGATATTGTGAAATTGTTTCAAATGATTTCTCCCATGTATTGGAATTCCTCTCTAATCCGCTGCAAATTACTAGCAGTTCACAGAAAATATTATTGCAGAGCAGTTTAACACTCGGAAGACCATACAGTGCTAAAGTGATCTCCGAAAAATGGCAAGAGATCTAGGGGGTGAAATTGGTCATGGGTAATAGTGAATTGCTGGTCCATTTTACATCCCGCTTGATTTTGTTTTCTATTGAAGTCAATCCAAAATAAAATCAGGCCTAGTGTAAAACAGGTTGCTAGAAACTTTTAAAACAATGATCTAACGTTTTAAAATTCCACAGTAAATATAATATCATAGTATAACAGGCACTGGAGACTGAACTAAAGGCAAATTGAATTTGGGGTTCAGACATATTAATACATTGCTCAAAATTTGACTTATAACTTATGATTCACTCCAGGGTTCCATCATTTTTATTTTCTTATAGAAGCATTTTATACTTTTTGCCAAATTCTTTTAACAGTCATATCTGTTTCAAGTGCCTTTCACTCTTCTCAGAATTCTACACAGAGCAATATTTAAACAAACAAAAGTATTAAATCTAATGTGCTATTGAATAGAAACTTCTGTCCAAGCACGGATATAGTCCATTCGCAACTAAGATACAGTGGTCATAATCTGAACCAAAGGCAAGAGGTTAAGGAGTTAATATCATATAGTACATTTTTCTAAGGTTACCAATTACTATAGTGTTGTGGTCATCTTGACTTAATTTATTGCCGATGTTTTGAAATGACTGAGAATTCTGAAGCCACAGGACAGCTGAGCAAGTTCATGCTTAACACACTAGCTTAAAAATCGAGCATGTGCAACCTAATAAATGGAATATCATCTATTTAATGCTATTAATATATCCACATGCTTGAAAGAAATGTATGTTGCTTTTGTACATTTAGTGCTACAGCCCATATCCCAACATTATTTATGTAGGCTACACAGTCCCAGCTATCTAAGAATGTCATTTGAAATATATTGCTTTGCTCAGGAGTAGTGTACGCACACGCATTAAAAGCCTTTGAATCAATTGTAGCAAATGCATTAAAACTTCATTAGAAAATACAATAAAAGCAGCTTTCTGACTATCAACTCCCCATTTTTATTAGGTTTCTACAAACAAGAGTTTTCTCCTGAATGGCTACAATCAACTGACTGTGATCTGCTCTTATAACAGTATCTGTTGTGACGCTCGCTATTGTGTCCATTTCTTCACAGCAGCCAGCCTATAAATTGTCACTGTGTGGATATAGTATAGCTGGTCTTTTACAAGTCATGGTAAATAACAAGCTCTAGTTCTGTATTATTTAAGAAAATGTCAAGCCCTATGTTGGAAATCTATAATCATCGATAGTGTTGCTTGCATGACACTAATAGCATTGGTGTATGCTCAGCGCACAAGTATTATTCCATTTGGTGAGGACAACTGGGAGTTGACCATGTCAGCCTTGATTTTCCATTGGATGGTGCTCTGAATTCTTGCTGATGGTACCTTTATCAACCAACCAACTGGTGTATTTCACACTACTGTCAGCAACAGATTAAAATATTCAAGTCTCTGATTAATTGGAGTTGAGATGGTATTTAGTTCAGTCACAGGTGTCAATCTACTATTGGTAGTGGTGATCAACTACTCTCATCGTCACCTGAAAAATCATCAAATAAAACGGAAACTTGATCCACACCTAGTAAATCTGTGGCAGAAATGTTTATGCATCACTGTCCTTGGTCATGTGCCCTGGGAAGAAGCGTGCACAGTGCACTGGCAAAGCTATCTGTTCTTCTACTTCCAGCCTACAGACTTGTACAATGAATCAGAAGGTGAAGGTTCCAATCCAGTGAGTGGAGACTAAAGTGTGGTCTCTAAATACTGGGTTGACATCCAATGGGGTCCTCGTGTCTGGATGGAGTGACTGGGCTCAGTCGTGGTATTCCTACCTCTAAATCATAATAGTTGGTTTCAGACCCAACTCCAGACTGCCCTGTCAAGTAGAGACCAGAGCGCAAGATCTGAATACTGGGGTGACGTCAGGCGGGGGTACATGTATCCAATGAGTGCAAGTATTCCCGCCCCATCTCTGCACCCCACCCCACCCATTGTAAAGGATAGGTGGCCTGGATAAAAATCATGAGGCAATGGGAAACCACCTCAGCTATTCTTCCCTAATAAGTGGCTCAAAAGTCTTGTGTGAGACTTGAGTTAGGACCTGCCCTAGAGTAGAACACAATGAATGGACAACCTAATATAGGAATCCTTGTAAAGCTACATGTTCTTTTATGCAAAATGTATTGAATGCTGCCACAACAAAATGATAACTGGAGAGGAATTTTTTTCCCTTTGTTGTGCCAATCTCTAACCACCGCCCCCCCCCACACACACTTTTCCTTAGCCCATTGACCCTTGCTAAGGTATAGTCAGTTGCTTTCCAAGACCTTGCTCAAGTGGCCATTATTCGTGTGAATTTAAACACTGAATATTGGCAGGCTATTCAATCACAGGGGCATCATTGCTGAGCCCAATTCTGTCCTTGTGGGTTGTTGTCCTTGTTAGTTGACCTTGATCTTGGTGATGGTAGGGTCACTGCAATTGCTGAGGCAATTGTAGTGACCCTACCATCACCATGATCAAGGTCAACTAACTCCCCCTTTTCATTTGCTCCTTCTCATAACCATCTGTGGTACTGGAAGGCCAATGATAGTTTTATTGGCACATTTGCCAATGGTGACGGATGTTTCTACCTCAAATCCAAATATTCCCTTGCCACAACAAAGGTAGTATCTGTCTTACTGATCAGATTTTGTGTGCCATTCCTACTCTGCCTCAACAATACACCATAACACCTACCTCTAAACAGTACTTTCCTGATATACCAGTGCATGTATGACATTTATCCACTTCTCACATCATTAATCTTACAGCTTCTCCCAAAGGAGTTACCAAGTTAATGCCAATTTCTGCTGAATCATGGGCACTTTTGCGCTGTGGATGAGCCCCAAATAATGGGCCCAAGTTTCCCTAAAAAAATAATGGCGCTCACTTACCTGGACGCCTGTTTTTATTTGGTCCCACAACGCTGAAAATAAAATAAACAAAGTCTCCTTCCATCATGTGCACCTTCTGGCACCGGCGCTACCCGAGCTGAACTTGCAGGGCAGGGCTTCAAGTGTGTGCCGGAACCGCACAGCGCATGCGCTCTAGAAAAAAAAACCAGGCAAGTAATTGCGCATGCACGGAAAAAAAATTTCACGCTGCATACGCGTTGGGCCTGCGCACAAAAAAAACCCCTGCGCATGCGCTGCACAATGTATAAAATTCAGCACGTGGGGACTGTGTGGATCACCACTGGAAATCCATTGGTGGCAGAGGTGGATTTGCAGGTAGGAAATACAGCTTTGATCACAAGATGGCTGCAATCGAAGGCCGCAGAGAAGGCGAAAGGGGTGGAGACAGAGCCGGAGAAAGGGGAAGCAGTAAGGGCGAAGAGATTTCTCACGGAAGAAATTGAGCCCCTGGTAGATTTAATTGCGAGTAGGTGAGAAGTTATTGAAAACAAGGGGAGCTGCGGTAAAAGGAAACTTAAACCCTCTGTACTCGTAAAAGTTTGGGACCAGTTTGCAGTCGAGTTTAATGGAATGTCCCTCACCCAGAGAAGCTGAAAAAGGAGTGGCAGGACCTCAGACAAGCAGTGACTGTAAGTAATAAGTTATATTTACATTTATGTGGGTTTTTAAGCATATGTATATTTATGCACTGCAAAATCATTTGTAAATGTGATCCATGTATGTGTAAATGTGTATGTGTGTTCAGAAGGGCCCTCTCTTTAAAAATTCCATTTTCATCTTTGCAGAAAATGGTGTCACAGATCAACTGTGAACGGTCACAAACTGGAGGAGGTCTGCCAAGTAGGCTTCAACTAACAGCCGTGGAGCAGAGGATAGCATCTATGATTAAATGTCACAGGAGAAGATCAACGATCAACACGGAAGCTGGTCCCAGTTTCCCAAAGAGGGTAAGCCCTGCAAATGGCACAGTCTGGGTTGGCTAAATGTTACATTCTGCGTGTGCTGCCTACGCTTCTCCTTCCTCCATGCTGCTAATCTGCCATCTATCTTTTGTTTCGCAGAGGTTGAGCTTCAGGAGGAGACAGAAGGTGCATCTGAAGTTGAAGGAGAGAATGTTCCAGAAATCGCCACTCCAGAGATTCCAAATCAGGAGAATGATGGGACGCTAGAAGACATCGATGATGATGACATGGTCACCTTGGATTTGGAGATGAAGAACCTCTTGAGCATTCTAAGCCCTTTCATGAATGAGTCAAGCGATGGGACTTTTCTAGGTGTGATGTCTGGGGCCGCAGGTCCAGGTGTGTCACAGCAAACCACACCTGCGAGACATCAAAGGAGGGTATACTGTAAACCTGATGCAGAAACAATGGATTCAGGGAACATAGGACATCTTGCGGGGATGAGTGGGGAGAACATCCAACAATCGCGCTGGCTCCTGGAAGCCGTTGATGGGATGAGGTCAGAATTAGGGGGACTGTCATTACAGGTGGAAAGAATTTCGGGACACTTGAGCGAGGTCGTAGCGGCAATAGGGGAGCTAACCCAGGAAGTCATTGATGCGAGGAATGCTTTCTGCTCAGCACCAAAATTAAGGGTTGATCCTGAGGCTGAGGATGTTAACGAAGAGCAACCCTGGCCTTCCACAACGACACATTTTGGCTCTGTCCCTGTTGTAAACCAGCAACAAGAAACGCCACAACGGAAAAAAAATCCAGATTGAACTTGCGGTTAAGGGTGCCAAGGAAGCAGAAGTCTGCAACTACGGGCACGTGCAGGGTAGCGGCATCTACTGGGGCAGGATTGGCGCACAGCACTAAGGAGGAGGATTAATGGCTTGCTTGTTTGTTTCTTGGTTGGTCTGGTTGATAGCTTTTTTATAAAATGTGCCACTGTAATCATTAAAGTTTCTAAAGGTATGAAGGTTTTAATATAAGTCATGTTAAGCTAATTACCATTGTGCTGTACAAATGTATAATAAACATATTAATTTTGGACTTTTAACCTGACTCCTGCACTTCATTTGTTAATGCTGCACTCAAACATATTATAGGATAAAGGGACGGACACAACATGTAAAATGGCCTCAAACCTTGGAACATATTAGTTTAAATGATACAGGGGCAGGTTCCACTACTAAGGTGTTGATGGATCCTAACTTTTTCTGGGTCACTGATACATGCACCATGGTCCTGCAGTTCATGTATCAGTGACCCTAACCCAGTGTTATAACTTTGTACAGGCACATGCAAATTTAATATCTCCACAAATATATTGTTGTACATTATTGTCTACCTAAGTACTCTAAACACTCCATTTAAACATTTAAGATTTGTGGTGGGATTATTTAATAATAATGTCCAATCTTTATTAGAAATTACTGCTGCTTTTCCATGAGCTCGGAGTGCCTTGCACTGTCTTCTGTGCCTAGATCTTCAGCCTGGGATAGCAGTGGGGCCGCGTGGGTGGAGGACCTTCGGCCTGGGATAGCAGTGGGGCTGCGTGGGTGGAGGACCTTCGGCCTGGGATAGCAGTGGGGCTGCGGGGGTGGAGGACCTTCGGCCTGGGATAGCAGTGGGGCTGCGTGGGTGGAGGACCTTCGGCCTGGGATAGCAGTGGGGCTGCGTGGGTGGAGGACCTTCGGCCTGGGATAGCAGTGGGGCCACATGGGTGGAGGACCTTTGGCCTGGGATAGCAGTGGGGCTGCGTGGGTGGAGGACCTTCGGCCTGGGATAGCAGTGGGGCTGCGTGGGTGGAGGACCTTCGGCCTGGGATAGCAGTGGGGCTGCATGGGTGGAGAACCTTTGGCCTGGGATAGCAGTGGGGCCACATGGGTGGAGGACCTTTGGCCTGGGATAGCAGTGGGGCTGCGTGGGTGGAGGACCTTCGGCCTGGGATAGCAGTGGGGCTGCGTGGGTGGAGGACCTTCGGCCTGGGATAGCAGTGGGGCTGCGGGGGTGGAGGACCTTCGGCCTGGGATAGCAGTGGGGCTGCGTGGGTGGAGGACCTTCGGCCTGGGATAGCAGTGAGGCTGCGTGGGTGGAGGACCTTCGGCCTGGGATAGCAGTGGGGCTGCGTGGGTGGAGGACCTTCGGCCTGGGATAGCAGTGGGGCTGCGTGGGTGGAGGACCTTCGGCCTGGGATAGCAGTGGGGCTGCGTGGGTGGAGGACCTTCGGCCTGGGATAGCAGTGGGGCTGCGTGGGTGGAGAACCTTTGGCCTGGGATAGCAGTGGGGCTGCGTGGGTGGAGGACCTTCGGCCTGGGATAGCAGTGGGGCTGCGTGGGTGGAGGACCTTCGGCCTGGGATAGCAGTGGGGCTTGCGTGGGTGGAGGACCTTCGGCCTGGGATAGCAGTGGGGCTGCGTGGGTGGAGGACCTTCGGCCTGGGATAGCAGTGGGGCTGCGTGGGTGGAGGACCTTCGGCCTGGGATAGCAGTGGGGCTGCGTGGGTGGAGGACCTTCGGCCTGGGATAGCAGTGGGGCTGCGTGGGTGGAGGACCTTCGGCCTGGGATAGCAGTGGGGCTGCGTGGGTGGAGGACCTTCGGCCTGGGATAGCAGTGGGGCTGCGGGGGTGGAGGACCTTCGGCCTGGGATAGCAGTGGCTGCAGTCGAGGAGGGGAAATGACAGAAGGCTACCCTTGCTGCTCACAGGAGAAAACTTCATTTTTCCAGTTTCTTTGGAAAACCTGGTGGATGTCTCGGAAGATGGATTAACTTTGAAGAATTTTTGAAGATTTTAGGACCCAGAAACATCAATGGAAAAAGGTTACTTAAAAAAAATATTATGGCCTGAATGCAGTTTAACATCGCAGGAGCTGCATTATTGGTAAGTTTTCATTCAACATTTTTATTTTTATACTTACTTAAAGGTAATGTAGTATTTTTAATTGTGCTAAAAGTTAAAGTATTAGCGAGGGAGTCCATTCAGCCAGGGATAGGAGCAGGCCAGCGCGGGTTCCTCCAACTGAAGGTAAGGCTTTTTCCTATAGTGATTATAGGGTGGAAACTTGGCCTTAAGCCCAGAAATGGTGCGGGAACCTTCTTCACAGGTACACCAATGCCAGAATGTATGGCGCCAAACATTCTGCTGCTGGTAGTACACGCCGACGCCCCATCATTGGAGAATCTTTGAACTGGACTTCGGCACAAAAAAATTCACTGGGCACTGGGGAACATTTGGGCCAATAACTTGCTTAAAACTGACAAACTAACTCCATTTACAATACCTACAACTGCCATATAGAGAAAACTTCCATTCCATTGGTCTGGGCTGTAATTGAATCTAGTTCACAGGGGTTAATAGAGCGTAAGCTGGTGGGTAGGCTGGAATTTGGAGTAGGAGTTGGTTTCACTCAGTCTCCACCCCTTTTCTTCTCCATCGTGAATTTCCACCATAAGCGCGATTGAATGTTTCCTGCTCCTGTCTCCCTCTGTGCAGATGGCATTTGATGGGATTAGTTGGATGAGGTCACCCATCAAAAATCTCGGCAGTTCCTCCTCCAGCGCTCCTAACACAAAGCACATCTGTATGATGCAGGTGAGTTTGCGTTCCAGGATAAGATCGCAGCAGAAAGGGGCCCAAATAGGTCAAGATGCTGGTTTCCTAAAGGCAATCAAAGGCAAAGCAATTGATTGCTATAAGGAAAATGGCAACTTCAAAATTTGGCTGGATGGAGCAGAAATGGATGGCCGCCCATCAATGTCCTCTCGAATTTTTTTTTTGGGGGGGCGTACGTTGGCGTCCCCTTTAACGGACTGCGCGGCCATTCATATTTTCGTGCATGTGCGGTTTTTCCATTGTAAAGCAAGCAAGCGGCCTGCGCAGGACCTCCAAACCGTTGCACAGCTGTGCAGCTAAACAGGAGCATTGCCACCCACTCTCTATGCAAATGATGCTAACCCTGATAACTGGAAATGGATCAGGGCCAAGGCATGTTCATGGGTGGAATACCCACTCCGCTGCACTTCAAGGAGCAAAATTGGGCTCCCGGAATTTTGAAGACTGTATCTTCTTGCATTTCTTTTTTAAGATTATAAAGTAAATATTTCCATCGTGCTCCCGGCTGCAATAGTGTCTACCTAGTGCATCACTGATGAAGAATTAATGCTACCTTCTACTACGTGGTCTTATCAATCTTGTAAGAAACTCACAAGAGAATAGGGCTGGGAGAAAATCTGATTTCGGCAACAGCTCTGCTGATCTCTAGTTTTGATGACCAGGTCACTCACTAGCTTTCCCAGGACCTGGTAGCCACTCTATATACTAGTACTCAAAGGACCCTCCCAGTTGCTAGGTTGGTTTTAATCACATAAATTTAACTATAGACGCGGGCAATTTGGCTTATGGGTGATTAAGACATAAATCAGGAAGATCCTAGGTTCAATCGTTTATCTGTATAAAGTTATCTGATCTCAGCCAATATAGTGGAAAATACCCTGCTATGGGCTACAGCATCCCTGGGTTAACAAGATAAAAATTAAGATTCCTGCTCTTGGTCACCATTCAACAATCCCTGCTGGAGGCATCCATGAAAGTGCACCCCATTGATAGAGAAAGGGGTGGGAAACAAAAATTTCAGGAAAAATTTCGTTATTGCTAATTTTGTGCTACTCTCTGTGACTACTGATGGAAATGAAGAACCCTGGTTAATCTTCGGAATTGTTTCTGTAATAATTTATCATTCACTCTCTTTCCTGCATTTACAACTTATTGGTCACACTTCTAAATAACTACTTCCTTAACACTACAATGAAAATCATATATAATAGTCAACCATTGCTGAACCCTTAATACATCAATGGAAACCAGTGCCCATTTATGATATACTGAGGCCCCAATACTGTCATCTCACAGATGCACAACTGTAAAGTTATGAAGAATTGGGCTAAAATTTATACATATCCTTATCAGGTGTTTTTGGTTTTGTGAATTACAGGAATTAATGGATATTGCCCATCATGTGATTGCAATGGTCTCTAAATGTGTATTCTAAATAATAATTGCATTATACATGTGGTTGTAAAGCTGTTTCTTTAAAAATAACTATTCCTTGTGGGAGGAAAAACATCAATATTAGGATTGCAGTCTTTGCAAAATTAAAAAACATAGATTTATATTGCATGGCAACATAGAAACAGGGTGTAGGCCATTCATTCAACCCCTCAAGCCTGTACCGCCATTTAATTATATCATGACTGATCTGTACCTCAACTGCAACTTATCAAGTCTCTCAGAAATATCCCAAGTGCTTCATATGCAATAAATTACTTGGAAGTGCAATCACTGTTATGTGGGTGAAAAACAACAGCTTTTTTTTTTTAAACAGCAATATCAAAACAGAAATTAGATGAATGCCCAGTGAATCTATATTTGGTGTGGTTGGATTGTGCTGTTGGAACTCCCTGCTCTACATAGAATCATGCTATGGGATCTTTAACATATCACCAGAATCGGCAGATGCAGCCATGGTTTAATGTCTCCTTTGCACCACCCCTGACAATGCAGCACTCACTCAGTATTACACGGAATTATCAACCTCGATTATGTACTCAAGTTCAGGGTAGAATCATAGTAATTAAACACAGAAGGAGGAAACTTGACCTCCTGTGCCTGCACTGGTTCTAGTTCTTCAACTGAACCTGTCACTGCAGAGAGAGATATTAAACACCATGACTAGAAACACAAATCCAGTGTTTACAAGAGGGTTGAAATAGTAACGAAGAAATGTCAAATTCCTTTGCCCACTTTTTTTACAAAGCTGTTAATCCATTTAAAATAACGGATGAAGGAATTCATTAAAAGTTAACAGGTTCATTACAAATATTAACATAATACCCAATCTTATTACCAAAAGATGCATTTCACTTCTCCAGATTGGCTAAACAATAAGATTCTGGCCTAGAAATTCGAACATTTAGCGGTGGCTGTTAAGGCCGGATTTGAAGAAAAATTGGTGGCCGACTCGCTTCCGCCCGATGCGGAACGTGGCAGCCACCATATTGGGAAGGTCGGCAGCGCTGCCGCTGCCTGTGCTCGCGCAAGTATCTTAATTATCAGGAGCGTGACATTAATTGGCGTGCAACGGCGAATTGGCGCACGCTCATCGATTTTGGATGTCGATGCTCCTCCTACCGCACTCTTCAAGCACACCCGTGCGTGTAGCCATCGACAGCATGCAGAGCTGGGAGAAAGAGGCAATGATTCTACAAACTGTACAGTAAACAACTGCTGAGATAACTAGTAACTATGGAGAGTTCTGTAATTGGAGTGGAAACTGCTTCCAATGAGATGCATCAAATCCCTCTCCCGCCGGTCAGTCAAACATTACAGGTGGTATTTTTAACATAAACTATACTGTACTACAATAGTAAGAATCTCAGGAAAAAAATATTTTCTTAAATTTTATAAATTGGATTTTCTAGTTTAGGAACTGCTAAAATAATGTTTTTAAAATGCCAAGAATTAAGGAAAATTTAACACCATATTCTCACCAATAGTTCTTCAAAAGTCTGTTAAAAAATTTAATTGAACTCTCTTCTGCACGATTTACACCAGTAAACGCATGACCAAGAGCTTCATGTTTCTGTTTAAAAATGTATTTCAATTGTTTTCTCATACAATGGTTTAACAACATCTCTGCCACAGTCTTTCACTGTTAATATGACTGCCTGAGAATCCCGTACTGATCCTTCAGAAATGACCTTCGACCTCCTGCTAACGTTACCACCAGAAAGAGTGCATTGCACGGGAGCTTCTGCGCTTCTCTCATTTAAATCAGCGGACAGCACCAAAAATACCAGGTGGCCGTTAACCTTGGCCCGCAGTGGAACTGCCCGTTTTTGGGCTTAATCGAATTTCTAGGCGTACCAATCTTATTTGTCACTGAAAGTCAGTAATGGAGTTTTATTCTATTCAGTCTCATAGTACGTGAATTAAAATATTATCACTTTTTCACTATAAACAGAGCGTTGCTATATTTGAATTCACTGCAAATGACAATAACTTCACTTTAAACAGAAATGCCATTCCATTCAGTTATATGGTAAGAAAACTGGAAGCTTTTAAATCACTATATCTTCTGCTGCATATGCATTTCATTGTGGGCTTCAGATAATATGAAACACCAAATGAAAGTTGGAATATTATCTGGGCCTTGAAATGAGATTGTAATTTCAACTCCTGTACTAGTTTCCATATACAGGTTAAACATCTGAAGTCCGGAGTTCCAAAATTCGGAATGTTCCAGAATCCGGACACCGGGCCGATCCATGGCGGGGTTGTCCGGAAACCTGGATATGTTCCGAAATCCGGACTCCCCCTGCCCCAGCCCTACCTCGCCCCGGCCCTCGGCGGCCCACCCTCGCCCCAGCAGCCCGCCCTCGCCCCGGCCCTTGGCGAACCGCCCTCGCCCCGGCCCTCCGCGGCTCGCCCTCGCCCCGTCCCTCGGTGGCCCGCCCTCGCCCCGGCCCTATCTTGCTCCGGCCCTCGGCGGCCTGACTTCCAGCCCAACTTCGCCACCCCCCCCCCGGCTCCCCCCCATTACCTCTGCGGGCTGACCTCATCCCCTTACCTCGGCTGCCCGACCCCACCTACCTCAGCCCAGGCAAAGACGTTCCAAAATCCGGAAGTACCCGGAATCCGGAACGGACTTGGTCCCGAGGTTTCCGGATTTCGGATGCTCAACCTGTAAATACATTTTGATTTTGCTTGATTTCGATTTTGTCACTGTTTGCTGTCCCTCTGCGCCTGTATAAATGTCCCAGAATCACATCAAATGACGTTCACAGGAGGGCTTTGTAGCATTACCATTCAGACCAGAAGAATATAATTAGCAGTAGATTATGGGGAAATCAAATCAGGAAACCTCCATGTACATATGTACAAACTACTCTGATGTAGAGAAATATTTTGGCCTAAAATAAAATCTATTTCCTGCATTTCATTCCCCTCCTGCTTACATTAATTTAATTTTTATGATTCTACCCTAAGCTTGAAATAGTTTTAATAGCACAACTTCACCACTCATTACCTTGCCATGTGGGTAACTGGGTCGTTTTTGTCCAAAGAATCTAAAGAATATAGAAACAGGAGTAGACCATTCAGCCCCTCAAGCTTTTCTGCCATTCAATTAGATCATGGCTGATCCGTACCTCAGTTTCATTTACCCCCCTTCATTCCATATCTCTTGATACCCATACCCAACTAAAGTCTATCTGTCTCATTCATATTTCAATTGATCCAGCATTCACAGCCTTTTAGGAACGAGTTCCACATTTCCACTATCCTTTCTAAAAAACAGTGCTTTCTGATTTCACTCTAGTTTAGCTCTAATTTTAAGATGCCCTCTTGTTCTGGATTCCTCCATTAGAGGAAATTGTTTCTCTGTACAGGTACGATGTCCAAAATCTGGAGTTCCGGAATCCGGACTGATCCGGAATCCGGACACCCTGCCAAACCGCTTACCGACTACAGAAAATCCAAAAATCAAAAACTTACAGAACACTCACAGGAATGAAAAAATAAAAACTCCAAACCCACCTCTTCTTCCAGGCACAGCTGTTCCTGGGTCCGCAACGCAGGTTCACCCCCTCCTCCCCCCCGGGCATCTTCCCTCGGCCAGAACACAAGCGCGCCAAAACTGCAAAGCACGGTGACCGCGGCACTCCCAGCCTTGACGCCAGCGGTCCGCCTAAAACTGCCGGCGCAAGACCAAAACAGCTCTTTACCAAAACTTCAGTTTCAATCTTTTACAATCCGATAGTGCATTAAAACCCTCAAAAGTGCAGATTCTCACTGACTTCCTGGGCTCACAGTATTCTAATACCCTGTATAAATATTACAGCAAGTTTATGCCTAAGAAAATCTTCACTGCAAAGGGTCCCTATTTACCTGAAGTTCTGCAGTGATGATGACAAACTCGCTGTTAACTAATTCACTGGGTTAGTAGGAGGGAGTGATTTATTCTGTTCCCTGTTTAGCCATCAAGATCTTATAATCTGCTGGCAAATTTTGGAGACCATTTTATGTACAATTGTTTCGGAAATTGTTTGCCTTTGAATGACAAAAGCTGTAGGAACCAGTAAGTGCAGAATCGTCCTGAAAAGACGTCTCAAAATCTGGAAATACCCAAACCTGGGCTCCGGCATTTCCGGATTCGGGACGTCACAAAGAAGTTCCGAAATCCAAAAATACCCGCAATCTGAAACGGTCCCGAGGTTTCCGGATTTCTGGCATCACACCTGTACCTACCTTATCGAACCCCTTAATAATTTTAAATACCTCAATCAGATCACTTACTCAACCATCTAAACTCAAGGAAGTAGAAGCCAAATTTATGCAATCTGTCCTCATAATTTAACTCTTGCGTTTATATAGCACCTTTAACATAGGAAAACAGGAGTGCCACCAGACAAATAAGGGGATATCAGGATATTCGGACGAGCTTGGTCAAAGAGGTAGGTTTTAAGGAGGAGAGCAGAAAGACTTAGGGAGGATATTCCAGAGTTTAAGGCTTAGATGGCTGCAGGCACAGCCAACAATAGAGGGGCGAAGGGAGTGGAGGATGCAAAAGAGGCCACAGTTGGAAAACCTGTGCTTTGCCGCCAGTATATCTTTCCCGAGGTTCAGTGCTCAAAATTGAACGCAATGCTCCAGATGGGGTCTCACCATGGCTCTGTACAACTGAAACATCATTTTCTCATTTTTGAATTCCAATCCCCTTGAAATAAAGGGCAAGGTTCAATTAGCCTTTTCCATTACATTTTTGTACCTGTGCACTAGCTTTTAGTGACTTGTGTACATGGACATCTAAATCCTTTTGCTCCTTCACAACTCCCAGTCTCTCACCATTAAGAACAATATTCCAATTTTTCTTTCTCAAATTGAAAATAGATGACCTCTCACTTCCCCACATTGGAATCCATTTGCTATAGTTTTGCCTACTCATTTAGTTTGTCTATGTTCATTGTAACTTCCTCCTCCCAATCACACTAATCACTCCTAATTCAACATTATCTACAAACTTGGATTTACAACTCCCTATTCCTTCATCCAAATCACTGATAGCCCAGAATTTGTTGCAGCAAGGTATCTCACAGCGTGCCCCCTTCTTTAGACTTTTTCCCTCTCTCTCCAGCTCAAAGTGTTTTTGTACTGCAAATTGCTGGAAGTGTGAGCTGATAACAACACAGAGAGGGTAACAGGACATCTTTGAACTTGAATGATGGGACTAACAGTCTATATTTCCTTAACCAATGAGATTTAAGGATTGAGAAAGAAACAGAGGAACAACAGAGAAGAAAATAGGGTGAATTAGAGTCAAATCAGGTAAAGAGAGATAAAGAGAAGGAAAGAAAAATTGGATTGAGAGAGAGAAAGAGACAGAAAGGATAAAGCAAGAAAAAGATTTTAAATTACAAAATTTTAAAACCCTTAATTAATGCACAAATGTAGTAATTTCTTGAAACTGGCGGGGAGGTGAGGGCGAGTTGCCGTTTTTGCAAAGCTAATGGCGAAGCAGTGTAAATTGTCCAGCAACGTAACTCTTCATCGTTACAAATTGTTGGGACTACTTACACACTAATAACGAATTGTGCATTAAACACGTCGTTGTTTTGCCATCAAATTCTGGCCCAATATATATGGTGAAAAGCTGAGACCCTAGTGCAAATCATCGGGGAACACTACTTTTTGCATCCTACCATTCAGAGGATGTTCCCTTTATCCCTACTCTCTGTCTCCTACTAACCAATTACCAATCCAGGTCACGAGTTTACTTCCAATTCCATGCGCTCTCATTTTTGCCATTAATCTCTTGTGTAGAACCTTATCAAATACTTGCTTCTGGAAGTTCATATAGAAAACATCCATTGATACCACCCTATCCACCATGCTAGTGATCTCCTCAAAAAAATTCAACCAGAATAGTCATACATGTCCTACCCTTTACAAATTCATGCTGATTCTCAGTGATCGCTGATGCTTGTCTAAGTGCTCAGTCACTCAGTCTCTTGTCCACAATTGATGTTAAACTAGCAGGTCTGCAGTTACCTGGTTTCGCCTTCCCTTCTTAAAATAATGGAGTGACATTTACAATTTTCCAACCGAAAGGCACAATTCCTGAATCTAGTAATCTTTGGAAAATTATAACTAATGCATCTGCAACTTCTTCCTCTCACCCTGGGGTGGAAACCATCAGGTCCTGAAGATTTGTCTATCTTAAGTCCCATTTTTTTCTCCATTACCATTTCTTTTACTTTACAACTCTTACTTTCATTGTATCACTTTAATGCTTTTTAGAGCTCTCCTAGTGCACTGGATTTTCAGAACAATGTTGTAATTAAAGGGACATCATATTCAAGTAAAAAAGTGTGTGGCAAACCATTTATTTTGTTTACAAATACGAGACATGGCAACATAAATTGCACCACTCAAGTGCATTATGCTTGCATGACTACATCAGATATGCATTACTGCACCATACATACACTATCATATGTGCATGACTACATTATATGTGCAGTGCATCATGTGCATTAACTGCATCATACATGTATGATTTCATGATAAAAATGATGGTAAGCTCTTCTCCCTTCCTAAATGAAAAGATGTGAGCACAGTACACTTTAAGAGGTTTTGAGGATGCAAGGGGCCTATTGTTAGGTTTGAATGTTTGGACAGTGAAGGCATCTTTTAATTGCACTTTATCTGTGGAATTGCAAGCGTGAAAATACCAAGATGTAACTGCCCACACAGGAAAGTACAGAAAATGAGACTTCCTACAAACCCAGGAGATTAGCTCTCTTTGCCAGTTGTTGCCCGAATACTCCACAGGATATTATTCAGAGAACTCCTACTGGATCCACAAGGCTCTTAGCATAGTTTTTTTTAATAAATCCTAAAAAACCTATAAAATGAATCATAAATCCTACAGCATTTTTACAATCTCATAGCTCTTAGAACACCCAAGGGATATGAGTTTAGATTCCCCTTTTTCTCTTTCAAGTTGCTTTGTTTTGGTTTTCCTCCTAAAAATCTCACTATTCCAAAAATAATCAAGTATGTATAAATTCCAGAACCTTCATTCACCTGCCCTGACCCTAATATTTTATGTAGGTTCTGAAAATGTAAATTAAGATGTTACTCTGAATTTTTTAACTCCACTGAAGGGCAATGTCTGCAGTGCCATTTAGTAAGTATGATATATGTAGCCTGTGCAGAGTAAAAAAAATGCATATTATCTCCCTAAAACTACACTTCTTGTCCAGCAAGAATGCATTCAAGTATGTAGCGATCTGGGGATTTATAGGTTCTTATCGCTACAAGTAGTAACTATAGTTTTATTCGTATAACAGCTTCATAGTTGAACATTTACAAAATCTTAAATGACAAAATTAATGTTCTGTGAGAATAGTTGAAGTGTTCCACTAAATTGGCAGATTATGCAAAAAACTATTGAGAACACTGTTAATCATCTGCTCATGTCATTTACTGAACGGGATCTGACAGCATATTTACATTAAACACATCTGACTCGCTAGTTCCTATGTGTTGTAAGCTTTTTTTTGCCAGTAACACTGAATCATTCAAGTGATACTCAGCAAGCAGAAACTTGGGTGAGTAGGATGGTTTATGAATTGTTTTGGGTGAGTATTGCTTTTAATGACATCAACTCTTGTTGTGAATTAGTAACTAACTGCCATTCTGAAGCTTGGTTAAGTGAATAACAGCTGCTTTTCATATATGACATGAAGTGGCATTGCGCAATATTTATTGATTTTTTACTAAAAAAAAATAATTGATAGTATAATTTACCAAACCTGCCACTTTAAAACAGCTACTTCTTTATCTGCAAAAATATTAAAAGTAATTGGAAAGTAAAAATGGAGTCTGATTATTTGTTTCAAAATGGATGGACCTCCAGCCATCAATAAACTTGGATTATTGGAGCTACCTTCAAGAAAGCATATGGAATTCATCTCCCACCCTTCCTGCACCGCCAGATAAATGTGCTTACTGTTCGACAGAAATCACAATACACTTTGAGATGCAGCAGTCTGCCATTGCCGGAAGCATTTTCAGTTTCCTTATGATGATTTTAATTTTTGCATTAATTTTTAGATCTTTGAAGGTTCCTCTATAGCTGCAGGCATCCTTAGCCCCTGAAGCTATTTTTTCACGAAATCCCACCGATTCCATTTCCTGGCAATGATACAATGCTTTTAATATTGGTGATACGATTGGCAAACTATAATCCCCAGTCCCTCCCTGCAGAGAAGTGCACAGTTCAGGTCTGGTGTTCAAATGGGATCATGCAATCCCCGAGTGCATAGCTTGGGAGTGGAGGTACTCTTATGTTTTAATCATAATTAAAGTATCTCTCTGTACCCTGGCACTAGCCCTTCCAGATAGCAATCAAAATCCACACAAATTACGATTCATTTATTCAGCATGTATCTAATTGATTACAAAAAAATCTAATTATCTTGACCTAGTCTTTTATTCAATCAATAATAATTGAACAATAATATCTAGCTGCATAACTGTTTCATATGGGAGGGCAGGGCAGGGTGATCAGGAACACAAGTACCAAACCCAACAGGAAAGATCACAGCTCCCGATTTCCTCAAGACCTGAGGCATACCCGGGGAGTAACCTGGGTGGGTGGGGACAGGTGTGGTAATGCTGGATCTCCACACCTGATAATCACGAGGGAATTTGCTCTGGGGGTGGAAGTGGTCAGTAATTCCATCCGTCGCCTGCAAGCCTGATGTCACAAAAGGCGGCAGGAACAGCGGGATGATGTAACGTGTCTGAATTCCCACTGCTCCCTTCTCCACTGCCTTACATATATTGGACTCTGGCAAGGTGCCGCCATTCAGTGCACTGCAGCAGGAGAAGTGGGACCGACATGAGTGTTTCAAGCCAGGGCAATGGCCCGGCGACAGTATTAACTCCAGTCTGGTGCAAAGCCACATTTTAAAAGTACCTAAGTAGTGTAATATAATTCCTGGGGAATCTTATTAATTTATTCTATCTTTTTAATACTACAAGAAAGTAGAGGAAATCATATAGCATTAAACATTATTACCATGTCTGTGTGCAACTTCTTGGTTGCTAAGCTCAAAGAGAGGCACAATTGGTAGTGTACGCCTGCACTGCTGAATGGGCAATGCATTCTACAGATACTGGTTTTAAACTGTTAGTTCAATTTATCTGCCTCCCCCCCATACAGAATAGAGGTGTAACATTAGTAACAGTAATAATTATAAAGTAAACAAAGAGGCGTGAAACTTTTATCTAATATTCATCCCATTTACACAAGACTTACAAAGCACCATATGCTGGTGGACCTCATGGAGTTCCAGGTAAGTTGGCCTGTGACCTCTCGAGGTTGGATCTTCAAGTTGCCTCTTGGTGGGGTTTCCACAGTGAACTGGTGCTGTGCATACAGTGAAGTAACATGGCGGCCAATCAAACAATTCACAGTTCACTTGCCTTGGGGGAGGGGAACAAGAATGTGCCGTGGTTGCTTTGATTTCTGTTTCTTTCTTTTTGCCAGAATAAGACATATTGTCCTCATGTGAAATATGGAAGCTCATGAAAATACTGTGACACGATGACATTTTAGGAAAAAAATAGCACTTCGAGTTTTAAAAATAACATTAATAAATCACAAAACTATATCAAAGCAACCACATAAAAGAAGTTGTCCCAACTAGCCAAATTTATCTGAAAAACAAACTGAATCCACTCAACTTTCTGCTGAAAACTATTGAATACAACTAGCTCCTTTATTTACAGCACTAATGATAAGTAACATAATGTGTATTTTGCAGCGGATATGTTCCTTATTATACATACAAGGGGCTATATTTTAAAGTTTTTCTTAAGTCAAACTCATACATTTTTTAAATATCTATTTAATAGTATGACTACTATATAATGCAGAAAGTTAGCCTCGTTTATTACTGATCTGAAGCCCAATGAAAATGTAAATGAAAAATACAGCTGCATGAAAGGCTTCAATATTTGATTTACCACCCCCCCCCCCCCCCACCCCCGCCCAATTTTCTCTTCTCTTTTGATAGTATGGATTCTTGCTGGGGCACTGAAAGCCCTCTAATATCTTACCCAAGTGTCCATTCTTCATTAGTAAGACCATAATATGCCGCACAGGTGAGTCCAATCTTGTTTTCACCTTATGTCCACTCAATTGCACTTTCCTGCAGGGGCACTGGGTAGTGATAAGCAGTTCAATTCTAGTTCATTTTTCCCTCCGCTAGCCTAGGGCACTGAGGCCAAATATGGTAACCCACTACTGTCCTGTCTGAGATCACCGAATGCAGCTGAGTCCAGAGATTGAACAGTGTAAACAAATTTACCAATTGAGTTGGAACTGACCCAGGATCCTCATTTAGATGGCTACCAGGGCCGTCTAAAAGCAAACAGGCCCCAACTAATTTAGCAGTGGCCTGAAGACCCATGCAGATCGGGTGCAGGCCTCTGCCCTGCTACATTGATTATTGTTGCACATACTTTACGCCCATAAAATGGGTGTAATGATGTTAAATTTAGACCCAACTGTTCTTAAACTACCGGCGTAACTGAGGCAAATAAACAAAGAAGCAAAACTCATCAAATTCAAAGCTGACATTGTTGTGTTTGGTTTCACCTCTGTGATACTGATTTTGCTGATGTGCACCTTCTTATTTGTATGGCTTAGTTATTAAATCAGCGTCCTATGCATGCACATCTGTTCTACCTGGTATCACAAGCTTCCAAAGACATTCAGTAGGGCTTCTACCTAATTTTAAATGATTAGGTATAAAGCAGCTTATCCACTTACACAGATGTAACATGACAGCAGTTCTAAACTTGAGGTTGTGCATCTTACCTTCCTCACCTCAGGGATAGCTGAACATTATCACAATTCTAAAATACATATTGTACTGTTAAATTTGCTCTTCCTTTGGCTTATCCTCTAAGGTTCTGCTCAACTATCTCACCTTATTTGTTTATGGTTTATCATGGAAAACACTGCCTCATAGTCTCAGAGGTTTTTATGCAAAGTCTAAGGGCTTGGTTTTTCTGGTATGTAATGGAGGTAACACTATTTGTATCGCAGCAAAAAGATTTATCAGCATATATCAACATAATCGGAGGTTTGCTTCGCAGCCTGTAACTTTGGACTCTTTAAAATGCTCACAATGCTGGCACACGGGAGCGTCACAGAGAATGGGTGAGTGCTGTCCATTGAGACTCACCATTGCTACAAGTACCAAAGATACTTTCAGGCTCTGGGAAGAGGCATGCAAAATATGTCTCTCCCCTTCCCATGAATGACATAACACCACCATGTTAAAAAAATATATTCATGAGTCTGGGTGGTGCAATGAATTAGCTCAGCAACCTTTCACCTCTGAGACTCGGGCTGGAGTCTACTCCGTGACCCATGTTTGGGAATCCTCACTCCAACTCCTAGTGGGCATAGTCCACACCATTAGGATATTTTGTGTAGAAAATTTACACTGGTACAATGAAGCTAGTCTTCTGCGGCTGGAGGTTAAGGAAAGTTGTTGAGGCGGAGGAGAGTGAGGTTTACTCTGTGCCTGGCTGTGCTGCACATGGTCAATTCATTTGCTTGCAATACCAAGTGAGTTCGTGTCTTGCCCTAAAATAGGCAAGAGATGAAAAAGTAGTCTTTTCTACAAATTCTCTTTTGAAGTGAACAAGAAATCAATCAGCTAAAAATTACTAATTTGTCCTTCAAGAGAGAATTCATGAGTGGTATTTCTTAGGCAACTGAAAAGTGAATTCTACAAAAGAATAATTAGATGCAAATATTTAGTCACAAAAAATGTAAATGTTGCCCAGTACCTGAAACAGGCTGATGACCTCAAGCAAATCAAGCCTTTATAATGGGTGAAATGTCATCCCATTGTCAACACAATAACATGTTGTATTTATGGCTTCATTTGGTCCAAGACGTCATCATCATTTCAAAGCTCATTTGATTAGAATAGGCCGCTAATGCTCACAGAAAAGTAGTAGAGAATAACTAGCTGCAACAGGAGAATGGTTTACAATTCTGCAGATTCTCTTCATTCTAACTCCATCCTTTATTACTTAAAAGATTCTCCAGGTATCGGATTATTGTCCCACGCTTTGTTCTCTGAAATTTGCAACAATGAAACGCTTACCACGATTCTGTCGTCCGATGCACTTGTGGCACATGGCCCAGTGCAAACAATGGAGTCTGAGCAGAACACCAAACGCGTATGGAACATACTGTACGTTCCCAACAGCTTTCTCACCGCGAACAATGGCAGAGTAAGCTGGCGGAGGATGATATACTATTGTGCGCAGTACAGTTCCATGCGGTGTTGCGTTCCATTGTTTTCAATGGGACAAGGTAGTATCGCTCATGTCCAACTGTAATAATGGTAGTAATAATAATATACCTGAACTTATTCAATACCTTAATACTCCAAAAATATCTCAAAGCGATTTACCCAACCAATTAATTTTGGAGAGTGCAGTGACTGTTGTAAGGTTGGCAAACTAATCAAAAATACACTGTAGTGAAAAGCTTTTACCATTGAATTGTTCACGAGCAGATCCTCCATGTAGAATCACAATACCTGTATTACAACCTTTTCTATCATTTTCACTAGTTTTTCTTGAACTTTTCATCAAAGCAAAATGTTTAATGTTAGGATGAAAAAGGGCATTGCGTTTCCTCTCTCCATTCCACCAGCCCTAATTTTCTCTCCTCACCTCTCAAATGCATTGGCTCTTGCCAGAATATGATCCTTTGTGGGTGACAACTCTCCAGCACCTCATTTAATTGGCCATTTTTGATACATAAGCTTAGACAGAGAGTACTGATAGGCTATTTGATTGCAGATGGCATTACAGCCAAGTCTGATGTTGTTTCAGCACACATCTAGACAAGTGCACTCCTTGCAGGATTACTGATCAGGAGCATGAACTCTGACTGAACTTTTCTTTCCTGGCCAAGGGGTACCAAGGCCAGCTTAAGTACACTAAGTGCTACCGTGGTTGAAATCAGATAGCTCAGAAAAGGCTACGGATTGAAGTGAAGATCTTTGCCGACTAGATCATCGAGGGAGTGGGAGGGTAGTTTGAATAACCCTGCAGATGTATCTTCTTTAAATGGGCAATATTGCTTTTGAACAATTTCTCTCTAGGAAACTATTTCCTCTAATGGAGGATTCCTGAAAAAAATGGGGACAATCTTAAAATTAAGACTAGCCATTTAGACATAAAATCAGGAAGCACTTTTTCACATAAAGGTAGTGTAAATCTGGTACTCTCTTCGCCAAAAAGCTTTGGATGCTGGGTCAATTGGATTTTTCAAGCCTGACACTGAATACTCACAAATAATAGATGTAAAGACCCTAAAGCAATTGTTTTAAAATGGATCAAAGCTGGGTAAATGGAACTGAGGTACAGATTAGCCATGATCTGATTGATTGGTGGAACAGGCTCAAGGAATGACCTACTCCAGTTCCGATGTTCCTACGATTACTGCTCTGTTTTTCAGGTGAACAGCATTTCCTTGTATTGTGGAAGCTTTCAAGAGGCTTTGAGAAATGCAGTATTTTTAACAGGCCAAAAGGTTTTGGATTTCAAGACCTAGTTTAAAATCATAAATGTTAGATTAAAGAGTCTCAGCTCACCACAACTAACCTCAATTGAATATGCAAACATGCTGGGCTATATTTTCCTCTTTTCACTAAATCCAGTGAGGAGTTGACATAAATGTAAAATGAGGAGCATCAGTGGCTCAACTTCCTGTCTGTAGTTCCATCTACACATTCGGAGCAGATATCACCCCTCTACAAACAGTCATGTGCACACACGCACATGCACATATACTGTACAACAATGTTCAGAATTCCAATTTTCGTTGATGCACATTACACATCAGTAATGAGGCAATTTCAACATTTACATTATTTCCATGGATGGCTTGTTTACAGTAGCTGCTATTAGTGTGATGTGCATAGAAGATGGAGGATGTCACCTGGAGTAAACGGATTCATTCTCCAATATATATTTTTTTAAACAATTGAATTGAAATTACAATATCCTTTAGGGGCACTGACTGGCTCCATCTCAAGTTGCACAGCTTACATCTGGGTTGCCCCAAATACCAGGAAAGCTAAGCAGGAATTTCATGATGCATTCTCATGTTGCCTGGGCTCTATTTATACAGGCATACAGCAGGTCTGAGGATTGTGTTTGAAACATATCTGTAGGTATAATCATACTGCGCACCTTGGGTCTCAAATGTAGATAGGATTATATGCACCTGTAGCCAATGGACAATACTGCCCATGTCATTTAAATTCCTTTCCTACCTCGACTAGATCCGAACAGTCGTGTTGACCCTCAAACTCATTGGCCCTAAGTGATGAGTTTAGTCATCTCTTAACATGTTTTACAATGTGCCTACTAGGTGCCACTCCTCATTCCTTTCTTTTACCTCCTTACCACTGACATTCTTACATTTGCTTTCAAATTCACTTTTAGAAAAAAGACTTGCACTTATATAGCACCTTTCATGACCTCAGGATGTCCCAAAGTGCTTTACAGCCAATGAAGTACTTTTGAGTTGTAGTCATTGTTATAATGTAGGAAATGCATAGTTTCCAGTCTCATTTATTGGTTTTATAATCCCACTGAATACAACAAATGTTTCCAGTAAATTAAATGAGATAGTACAAGTTATTGTCTATCTTACAAACAATGAAATACAAATGCAGCATGCATGAAACGTATACTATGACATTATTAACATTTTGGCTGGAGAGTTGAAAAAATTCTGCATATTCCAAGAAATCCAATTATCATTCTAATGTGCAATAATCTGTTTATTGTGAGTAAGAAAAAAAACTAAATTCGAGTTGCATGCATTTAAATGTTGCTTTTTGTTTGCCAGGTGACTGGCCTAGTTAAAACTGCAATATTCAGAATGTATTCCCAAAGCAGATTTGTAAAAAAAATAATGGGCTAGAAATTGGTCTTTTGGTGATGGCGGGATTTTTTTGTCATTTTTCGCCAAAAAATACTGTTAAAAATACTGCTTTTTTTTATAAAAAGGGGAAAAATTGGCAACAAAATGCGGCCGACGGTAAAAATCGGCGTTGCACGAGGATTCATGGTGGAAACCGCGTCCTCACCAACTTTAGCCCGAGGCCGATTAACGCTAAGAATACAGGCCCTGGGAAGAGGGAAAACACACAAAAATGTTTTGATAAAAACAACAACAAAAAAAATCACAAAACATTCACAAGACACTTATCTAGCGAATCTTTGAAAAAGAATTAAAAAATAAAAAAGTAACTTACTTGTTTTGCAGGTCTTCATGCTTACTACTGTATCTGGGGCTGCAACTCAGGCTTTTCTCGGGCGTTTTTTTTCTTCCTATCTACGGGGACGCCGAACAGCCAATTTTAAGTGGTCTCATTTTTTTTGGTGTTGCACGCCGGCAGTCCGCTTTTAAGCGATATTTCAAAACCGCCGGCGCACAACTTTGGCCAATATAGGGGAGTACCTTGTAACGTCAAAAAAGGCGAAATATCACCGAAAAAACAGGCGCAAGGCTGGTCAATTTCTAGCCCACTATGTGGAGTAATTACAAGGCAGTAAATCTTGAGGAGATTCAGGTGATGTTAAACTACATCATAAGTGTATAACCATCTTCTGAGATCCAAGATGAGATCTCTGCCTTAATATCATTTTATAAAATAAAAGTATATTTTTATTTATGTTTGCTTATGGGATGGTTTTACACAATTTTGCAAAAGCTTTCATGATGGACATTAACAGCAAGTGCACTCCAGATTATTAATATCCACAATGAAAGATTAATACTTGTGAAGAAATCATTGCAAGTTTATCATGCAATAATCAACAGTTGATTACTAAGAAATAAGTCACTATAAAAGATAATAATTGATTTCCTAAAACGTGCGTTTTGTTCTTTCAAGATGTTTGAGTATTTTCAGAAGACTTTTGTCATTTGACAGGCAAAGCTCTGTTTACAAAGTACAGCAACATCAACCTTCTGACACCAATTCCTTTCAATCACAGAGCCAGAACGAGTGCTGGAAATTTAATTGCATCGGTGCATAAACGTATGTACACGTGATGTCTCATCGAAAGGTTAACACATCTTTAAGGAGCAGGGCACCGCAATACCATGCTATTAGCAGAAGAATTGCTTACTAATTTTTTGGAGGTCAGCCTGATCTGACATTTGCAGAAACCTATCACTATGGGTAAGAGTCTCCAGTCAAACTACTGAGACCATACAAGTACTTTCTATTAGCGTAATATGGAGTGCACATTCTCCCTGCAAGGGCTCACCCCACTTATCTAAGTCCAGAGAGAATTTAGATTGCCAAAATTTAGGGAGACCCAAGTGTGTGTAAGGATACTACTAGAGTTTATCCAGCCACAGCTTATTAGCACAGCCCACTGTTTGTCCAGTAAAGGTTCCCCCTATTTATTAGGGCATTGGCTTGCAGGGTTATTTGGAACTCATGTGAAGAAACCCAGTCCCTCAGTAATTGCTCTATTTCTCCACGCCTCATTAAAGAGTTAGGGCAGCTGGCCCTATCAGTGAGGTGGATTGGCTGGTCAAGCAGCAGTAGTGCCCTGCAGTGCTGTGAACCTGCCCAGCTTAGGTATCACATTACTGAGTCTGTCACAAGTAACTGACTCAATTCCAACCCCCAAAGGACTGTTTACAAATAATATTATGAATTTTCAACTTAGTTGTAAACTTTACAACACATAAGGGGGCCGAAATTCAGGTACACCAGAAAGCTGGCGCACCTATGAGTTTTTAACCTAGTTTTACCGCTGGGATCCATGAGGCGGCCGCACGATCGATTTTCAGGACTTTGACATTTTCTCAAAGTCCCACCGGAAGTCGGTCACAGTAGGGGCGGGAGATCGACAGGAAGGCAGGCTGAGGGACTAAATTTGGGTCGGGACCAGGACTCTGTCGCTGTCACTCAGCGGTGGAGTGGTGGTGACGTCACAGCATGTGTGCGTCACCACGCTCTCGCCCCTCCGTTAAAGGGGAGAGAATCTGTTATTTTTTAATCTTTGGCCACTGGGCCATCAGGGAGGGTTTCAGCCAGGCCAGCGGCCTGGCACCCAAGAGGGGGTGTCAGGCTGCCCGTTAGCGGGCCAGCCGAACCCGTGGGCACTATCTTGCCGGCCGATTGGGAAGCCAGCCGGCAAAAATAAATAGATGGCGGCTGCGGCAGTGGGCCCTCCCCTTGAAGGGCCGCCGCACTGCTGGGCCGCACTCAGTGCGGATAAGATGCACCAACACAGAAAGCTTTCGGGGACACCATGCGGCAGGGGATCCATTTTTTAACGTGAATTTCGGGCTGATTATTTTGAAAGTGAGTGAGAGCGGGGGTGTGTATTCTGATGACGCGCTTGTGGCGGTCATCAGCATCAGGGTGGAAACGGGTCCAAGCCGAAAAATCCTCAACCTGAATTTGGATCGGGGCGGCCAGTTGACCACAAAGTGGCGGCCACGGGATTCCGCCACATGGCCGCCGCAAACAGGCAGTAATGGGTCTTTCTGAGACCCTGAATTTTGGCCCCGAGATGTAAATGAAATGTTTAAAAGCCACTGGTGTAGCCATTGCTATATTTGCCAGGCTTGCATCTTGGATTGAGGGCAGTGGATGACTGCTCTCACCCACCTTATCAGACAGTACATACTGCAGGGGCAGAGTGGAGAGGCTTGCTGTTGTATCCGTTACTATATTTGACCTACACAGAGCACCAAGGGGGGTATACTGGCTGGGTTGGAGCGCATTCTCTCAATCATTTACTTTAAAAAAAAAACAAAAGAGCAACATCCTGTGAAGGGAGAGTTTAAGTTACAATTTCACTTCGCTTTGGTATCCTGCTCCTTTAAATCACAAATGTGTAACAGATACGACTTTCAGGAAATTAAGTACTGTGAAAGTCCTTTCAAACCTACTAAAGCAGTGAGGCTTTAATAAAATCAGACTTTCACTGAGTTCAAATGCTACCTTGCACATTTCAACAGGGGTGGCTACATAAAGTTACATTTTTGGTAAAGAAACAAACTACTTTTAACTGAAGTACTAGGTTCCAAATTCAAAGAAGCTTCGTCGAAACATAGGAACAGGAGTAGGCCATTCAACCCCTCAAGCCTGCTCCGCTGTTCAATTAGTTCATGACTGATCTGTATCTTAACTCAATTTACCCGCCTTTGTTCCATATCTCTTAATACCCTTACCTAACAAAAATCTATCAATCCTAGTTTTGAAATTTTCAATTGGCCTAGCCTCAGCAGCTTTTTGCAGGAGTGTGTTCTGGATTGTCATTACTCTTTGCTGGAAGAAATGTTTCCTGACTTCACCCCTGAACAGCCTAGTTCTAATTTAAGGGTTATGCCCCCTTATTCTGGACTCCCCCACCAAGAGGAAATAATTTCTCTCTATCCACCCTATCATATCCTTCAATCATCTTAAACACCTCAATTAGATCACCTATTAATCTTCTATACTCAAGGAAATACAAGCCTAGTCTATGCAACCTGTCCTTATAACTTAACCCTTTAAGCCCCAGTATCATTCTGATGAATCTGTGTTGCACTCCCTTCAAGGCCAATATATCCTTCCCAAGGTAAATTGATTTGAAGTTAGTTTTGTGTCATGCAAGTGTATCATGGTAATATAGTAGGTGTCAATGCCTGCAGAAAATCTCCCCGACAAACTTTTTCTTCTGTGCTCCAACCAAGAAACACACAGCTCCTGCCCCAAATAATAATTCAGGGCTACTGATATTAAATGGGATTCATTGAAAATACCAACCACAGCTTACAATAATGGGCATAAAGAAAGGCCATTCTTTGTGAATGTAGACTCAATTCCCCTTTCCAGGATGCATTTTACTCAATCTGTAGGGGCCATCACTGGCAAAGAGAATCATGCATTTTGCCAGTTAGATCAATACCCACAAGTGATCCCATTGACCAAGGCAGACAAAAATGCATGATAAAAGTCTGCCTGCGAATGAACTGAGAATCTCACAAATAGCACCGTCATGGGCTTAAAACACAGACTTGGTTCCCATTTATTCTCACACATATATCTAGCAATGGTTATTTAACCACCCACACAATATCAACCAGAACATTCATTAAAAACTACAGTAACTAAAAGGGAAAATTTAACTGCTAGATATAGGATTGTGACCAAGATTCAGAAGACCAAGAGTAGAGAATCTGCATGGAAGTCCACTCCCAAACTGTGGACCCTTCCACACACACCACCAACTATAGGACACCTTGAGTAGATTTTTAACTTGCCAACTGGTAAAACCCACATTCTGAATTGGCCGCTGGTTATAGAAAGCGTCCGGTTTTCATTCTCAATGCTTTCAATGGAAATTAAAATTGGGACTGTTTCTATAACTAGCGGCCAATTCACAACAGCAGTTTTACACCTGGGAAGCAAGTTGAAAATCTACCACCCCGTTTCTAAATGTAACTTCCAAACAAGAGCCTAGGCACATGCATGTTTTACTTGAGGTTAACCTGGATCTCTTAGAACTTTTAGAATTAAGCCTGACCAACTTCATTGGTAAATGGAAATGTACCTAAATTGGGAATAGGCCTCAAATGGACTGGGGCTCCCCTTTCCCAAAACCAGAAGCTTGGCTTGATCACCAGTGAGACTTAAGCACTACCATTACCAACCAATGCTTGATGTCCACTTCATATTTCTACACAGGAACATCTGAATGACTCCAAATGTCACACAACTATGGCAAACATTGACACAGTCTATTCCTCAGGTACTTCTCAAAAATATGTTTATGCCTGGGCAAGATAATTATGATGCAAGTCATTGCTGATTGCACAGGCATAAAAAAACAGCTGATATTTTATGCATCTTTAACTGTAGCATGCTTCCCTGCAGTGCATTGGTAACTCTTTGACATTTAACATTCACATCTATAATAAGGGGTTTTGATTGCTTCTTTTGCAGATGCAGTTATTTAATGACTGTGATCAGTTGCATAATTTCACCATACAGCCGTTTTAACTTTGAAGATTTTAATTTGTCAATAGATTGTTATTGCTATATGTGGTTCTTGTACAAAGAACCACAGCCACATCTTCAAAGCCCTCCAATCTGACTGGAGAGCAACTGGTTAATACCCCTGTAATGTCAAAGGTGAAAGTTTGACAGTAAAATCACCTGATGTTGCAGAATGTCACTCCCAAGTAGCTGAAACATTCAATTGCTTGTAAAAGAGGATGGGAGTGCATAAGCACCCTGTCACTTCAGATGCAGGGACCGGCAGCTCACCTAGACAGGTGACGTGTTAGGACCCATGCTGGCAGCTTCCTGCTGAGTGAGGCTACAACGGCGCCTGACAAATTAGATGGGACTGCGCTACCAAAATCCCTGCCAACAGGCCTAACAGTCAAGTGTCTGGCTGGCTGTTATCTGGAAGCGGTGGCTGCGGCATTCTGACACTTCAGCTGTACAGTCTGAAATCTTTCTGATACACCACATACAGCGTACAGAGGGACCGGAGAACACACCAATGTTGAACAAAATTTCATGCATCAAGAAAAAAAGGAAGCTATATTTTAAACAGGAAAAAGCATAATAGGAATGCATCTACAATGTAGGTGACAGAGAATGTTAGTTTTTATTGATTATCATCAAGACATATTCCAACTTTAGACTAGGTTTTATGATGTTTATCTAGTTATCAAACACAAAGTTTTTTTTGTATTGTCTTAATTAAGATAAGTCAACCACTCAAGCAAGGTTCCAATTATGCAGTAATTGGTGCAAGCATACTCAAATCTATCACACGAGAACACGCCTCCTTTACCATTGTGGCAAGCTTCAAATCTACGTAAATATATGGAGGGCAATAGCTGCTCTGTTTATTATGTGCAGTAACATTGAGACCACCTATTTCTTTCTAAATGCATTTGTGGTGTTCCTACGCACAACACTGCAATTCCTCCCTTATGGAGGACAAATGACAAAAATTTGCCTAACCCCAATCTGGTAGCAAATTTGATTTGTTTTACTCACCCACAGAAAAAGCAATGGCTGATTTTTGAATCACTAGCCATAAATGAGAAATTAAAGTTGCAACATCAGACTAACAGTCACGATTAAAACAGAAATGATTCATAAATAGGTTTGGACGATTAATAAATAATATGCCTCCAATCTGATTATTGCATTCCAATCATGTTCTGCTTCTTCAAATATTTTTTCAAAACCAATTCTACACAAGACCAATTGTACACCACATGCATTACTTGTAAGTTGTGTTCTATACCGCTCACAATGAGAGCAAGCATATGAACAACCTTTAAAAACACTCCGTTCAGGATCTCATTTTTAAAAATAGAAAATGCCTCAGGTAGGCATTGTGTTTGCAGTAAGTAACCACAAGCAATAATAAATTTATGTCCACTCATAATACATTTAGCGGTAGAAAGTCAGGTGTGCCCATTCTTGGCC